>NW_027599545.1:0-24950 GCF_964194155.1 Cetorhinus maximus
CACACACTCCCCTCTCTCATATACACACACACTCCCCTCTCTCTCACACACACACACTCCCCTCTCTCTCACTCACACACACACACACACACTCCCCTCTCTCATATACACACACACTCCCCTCTCTCTCACACACACACACACACTCCCCTCTCACACACACACACAGTCCCCTCTCACTCACACACACACACACACCCCTCTCACACACACACACACACTCCCCTCTCTTATATACACACACACTCCCCTCTCTCTCACTCACACACACACACACACCCCTCTCACACACACACACACACACTCCCCTCTCACTCACACACACACACACACTCCCCTCACTCACACACACACACATACACACTCCCCTCTCACACACACACACACACTCCCCTCTCACACACACACACACACACTCCCCTCTCACACACACACACACACTCCCCTCTCACACACAGACACACACACTCCCCTCTCACACACACACACATTCCCCTCTCATTCACACATTCACACACACCCCTCACACACACACACACACTCCCCTCTCACACACAGACACACACACTCCCCTCTCACACACACACACACATACTCCCCTCTCACACACACACACACACACTCCCCTCTTATTCACACACACACACAGTCCCCTCTCACACACACACACACTCCCCTCTCATTCACACACTCACACTCTCCCCTCACACACACACACACACACACTCCCCTCTTATTCACACACCCACACACACTCCCCTCTCACACACACACACACTCCCCTCTCCACACACACACACACTCCCCTCTTAAACACAAACACATTCCCCTCTCACACGCACACACGCTCCCCTCTCACACACACACACACACTCCCCTCTCACTCACACACACACACACACACACTCCCCTCTGACTCACCCACACACACACTCCCCTCTCACACACACACACACTCCCCTCTCTCACACACACACACACACACTCCCCTCTGACTAAACACACACACACTCCCCTCTCACACACACACACTCCACTCTCACACACACACACACACTCCCCTCTCACTCTCACACACACACACACACTCCTGTCTCACACACACTCACACACACACACAGTCCCCTCTCACACACACACACACACACACAGACTCCCCTCTCACACACACACACACATACTCCCTCCCCTCTCACACACTCACACACTCCCCTCTCACACACACACACACACTCCCCTCTCACACACACACACACACACACCCTCCCCTCTCACACACTCACACACTCCCCTCTCACACACACACACACACTCCCCTCTTATTCACACACACACACACACTCCCCTCTCACACACACACACACACACACACACTCCCCTCTCACACACAGACACACACACTCCCCTCTCAGACACACACACACATACTCCCCTCTCACACACACACACACACACTCCCCTCTTATTCACACACACACACAGTCCCCTCTCACACACACACACACTCCCTCTCATTCACATACTCACACTCTCCCCTCACACACAAACACACACACACACTCCCCTCTTATTCACACACACACACACACTCCCCTCTCACACACACACACACTCCCCTCTCAAACACACACACATTCCCCTCTCACACGCACACACACTCCCCTCTCACACACACACACACACTCCCCTCTCACTCACACACACACACACACACACACACTCCCCTCTGACTCACACACACACACACTCCCCTCTCACACACACACACACTCCCCTCTCACACACACACACACACACACACACACTCCCCTCTGACTCACACACACACACACTCCCCTCTCACACACACACACTCCACTCTCACACACACACACACACACACACTCCCCTCTCACTCTCACACACACGCACACACTCCTCTCTCACACACACTCACACACACACACAGTCCCCTCTCACACACACACACACTCACAGACTCCCCTCTCACACACACACACACACACCCTCCCCTCTCACACACTCACACACTCCCTCTCACACACACTCACACACTCCCCTCTCACACACACACACACACACACTCCCTCTCATTCACACACACACACACACACACACACAGACTCCCCTCACTCACACACACACACACTCCCCTCTCATTCACTCACGCACATTCCCTCTCACACACACACACACTCCACTCTCTCACACACACACACACACAAACTCCCCTCTCACTCACACACACACACACTCCCCTCTCACACACACACGCACTCCACTCTCACACACACACACACACACTCCCCTCTCATTCACACACACACACTCCCTACTCACTCAGACACACACACACACACTCCCCTCTCACACACACACACACACACACTCCCCTCTCAAACACACACACACACACACACACACACTCCCCTCTCACACACACACACACACAGTCCCCTCTCACACACACACACACACACTCCGCTCTCACACACACACACACACACACTCCCCTCTCACACACACACACACACACCCCTCTCATTCACACAAACACACTCCCCTCTCACACACACACACAAACTCCCCTCTCATTCACACACACACACTCCCCTCTCTCACACACACACACACACACACACACATAGACACTCCCCTCTCACACACAAACACACTCCCCTCTCACACACACTCACACACTCCACTCTCACTCCCACACACACACACTCCCCTCTCACACACACACTCCCCTCTCACTCACACACACACACATACACACACTCCCCTCTCATTCACACACACACACTCCCCTCTCACACACACACACACACACTCCCCTCTCTCACACACACACACACACTCACCTCACACACACACACACACACACACACTCCCCTCTTATTCACACACACACACACACACTCCCCTCTCACACACACACACACTCCCCTCTCACACACACACACACTCCCCTCTCACACACACACACACTACCCTCTCACACGCAAACACACTCCCCTCTCACACACACACACACACTCCCCTCTCACTCACACACACACACACACACACACACTCACCTCTGACTCACACACACACACACTCCCCTCTCACACACACATACACTCCCCCTCACACACACACACACACACACACACACTCCCCTCTGACTCACACACACACACACTCCCCTCTCACACACACACACTCCACTCTCACACACACACACACACTCCCCTCTCACTCACACACACACACACACACTCCTCTCTCACACACACTCACACACACACACAGTCCCCTCTCACACACACACACACACACAGACTCCCCTCTCACACACACACAGACACACACCCTCCCCTCTCACACACTCACACACTCCCCTCTCACACACACACACACACACTCCCCTCTCACACACACACACACACACACCCTCCCCTCTCACACACTCACACACTCCCCTCTCACACACACACACACTCCCCTCTCACACACACACACACGCACACTCCCTCTCATTCACACACACACACACACAGACTCCCCTCACTGACACACACACACACACACTCCCCTCCTCACACACACACACACACACACTCACTCCCCTCTCTACACACACACACCTCCCCTCTCACACACACACACACACACTCCCCTCTCAGACACACACACACACACTCCCCTCTCACACACACACACACACACACACACACTCCCCTCTCACACACACACAGTCCCCTCTCACACACACACACACACACTCCGCTCTCACACACACACACACACACACTCCCCTCTCACACACACACACACACACCCCTCTCATTCACACAAACACACTCCCCTCTCACACACACACACAGACTCCCCTCTCATTCACACACACACACTCCCCTCTCTCACACACACACACACACACACACACAGACACTCCCCTCTCACACACAAACACACTCCCCTCTCACACACACTCACACACTCCATTCTCACTCCCACACACACACACTCCCCTCTCACACACACACTCCCTCTCACTCACACACACACACATACAAACACTCCCCTCTCATTCACACACACACACTCCCCTCTCACACACACACACACACTCCCCTCTCTCTCACACACACACAAACACTCACCTCACACACACACACACACACACACTCCCCTCTCATACACACACATACACACTCCCCTCTCACTCACACACTCACTCACACTCCCCTCTCACTCACACACACACACTCCTCTCTAATTCACACACACACACTCCCCTCTCATACACACACACATTCCCCTCTCACACACACACACACTCCCTCTCATTCACACACACACACTCCCCTCTCACACACACACACACTCCCCTGTCACACACTCACACACTCCACTCTCTCACACACACACACACAATCCCCTCTCACTCACACACACACACTCCCCTCTCACACACACACACACTCCCCTCTCACACACACACACACACACACACTCCCCTCTCATTCACACACACACACTCCCCTCTCACACACACACACACTCACCTCTCACACACACACACTCCCCTTTCACACACACACACACTCCACTCTCTCACACACACACACACACTCCCCTCTCACTCACACACACACACTCCCCTCTCACACACACACACACACACTCCCCTCTCACACACACACACACACACTCCCCTCTCACTCACACACACACACACTCTCCTCTCACATACACACACACTCCACTCTCACTGACACACACACACACTCACCTCTCATTCACACACACACTACTCCTCTCACACACAACACACACACACTCCCCTCTCACTCACACACACACACTCCCCTCTCATTCACACACACAAACACTCCCCTCTCAGTCACAAACACACACACACTCCCCTCTCACACATGCATACACACTCCCCTCTCTCACACACAGAAACACACACACTCCCCTCTCACACACACATACACACACACTCCCCTCTCTCACACACACACACACTCCCCTCGCTCACACACACACACACACACTCCCCTCTCACACACAGACACACACACTCCGCTCACACACACACACACACACACTCCCCTCTCACACACTCACACACTCCCCTCTCACACACACACACGCACTCACACTCCCCTCTCACACACACACACAGGCACACACACACACTCCCTCTCATTCACACACACACACACACACACTCCCTCTCATTCACACACACACTCTACCCTCTCTCACACACACACACACACACAAACACACCCCTCTCACACACACACACAAACTCCCCTCTCACACACACACACACTCACTCCCCTCTCTCTCACACACACACACTCCCCTCTCATTCACACACACACGCTCCCCTCATCCACACACACACACACTCCCCTCTCACACACACACACACTCCACTCTCACACACACACACACACACACACACACACTTCCCTCTCATTCACACATACACACTCCTCTCTCACACACATACACACACACTCCCCTCTAACTCACACACACACACTCCCCTCTCATTCACACATAAACACTCCCCTCTCACACACACACACACACACTCCCTCTAACTCACACACACACACTCCCCTCTCATTCACACACAAATACACTCCCCTCTCACTCACACACACACACACTCCCCTCTCACACACACACACACTCCCCTCTCTCATATACACACACACTCCCCTCTCTCTCACACACACACACTCCCCTCTCTCTCACTCACACACACACACACACACTCCCCTCTCTCATATACACACACACTCCCCTCTCTCTCACACACACACACACACTCCCCTCTCACACACACACACAGTCCCCTCTCACTCACACACACACACACACCCCTCTCACACACACACACACACTCCCCTCTCTTATATACACACACACTCCCCTCTCTCTCACTCAACACACACACACACCCCTCTCACACACACACACACACACTCCCCTCTCACTCACACACACACACACACTCCCCTCACTCACACACACACATACACACTCCCCTCTCACACACACACACACACTCCCCTCTCACACACACACACACACACTCCCCTCTCACACACACACACACACTCCCCTCTCACACACAGACACACACACTCCCCTCTCACACACACACACATTCCCCTCTCATTCACACATTCACACACACCCCTCCACACATACACACACTCCCCTCTCACACACAGACACACACACTCCCCTCTCACACACACACACACATACTCCCCTCTCACACACACACACACACACTCCCCTCTTATTCACACACACACACAGTCCCCTCTCACACACACACACACTCCCCTCTCATTCACACACTCACACTCTCCCCTCACACACACACACACACACACACTCCCCTCTTATTCACACACCCACACACACTCCCCTCTCACACACACACACACTCCCCTCTCCACACACACACACACTCCCCTCTTAAACACAAACACATTCCCCTCTCACACGCACACACGCTCCCCTCTCACACACACACACACACTCCCCTCTCACTCACACACACACACACACACACTCCCCTCTGACTCACCCACACACACACTCCCCTCTCACACACACACACACTCCCCTCTCTCACACACACACACACACATCCCCTCTGACTAACACACACACACACTCCCCTCTCACACACACACACTCCACTCTCACACACACACCCACACTCCCCTCTCACTCTCACACACACACACACACTCCTGTCTCACACACACTCACACACACACACAGTCCCCTCTCACACACACACACACACACACAGACTCCCCTCTCACACACACACACACATACACCCTCCCCTGTCACACACTCACACACTCCCCTCTCACACACACACACACACTCCCCTCTCACACACACACACACACACACCCTCCCCTCTCACACACTCACACACTCCCCTCTCACACACACACACACACTCCCCTCTTATTCACACACACACACACACTCCCCTCTCACACACACACACACACACACACACTCCCCTCTCACACACAGACACACACACTCCCCTCTCAGACACACACACACATACTCCCCTCTCACACACACACACACACACACTCCCCTCTTATTCACACACACACACAGTCCCCTCTCACACACACACACACTCCCCTCTCATTCACATACTCACACTCTCCCCTCACACACAAACACACACACACACTCCCCTCTTATTCACACACACACACACACTCCCCTCTCACACACACACACACTCCCCTCTCAAACACACACACATTCCCCTCTCACACGCACACACACTCCCCTCTCACACACACACACACACTCCCCTCTCACTCACACACACACACACACACACTCCCCTCTGACTCACACACACACACACTCCCCTCTCACACACACACACTCCACTCTCACACACACACACACACACACACACTCCCCTCTCACTCTCACACACACGCACACACTCCTCTCTCACACACACTCACACACACACACAGTCCCCTCTCACACACACACACACTCACAGACTCCCCTCTCGCACACACACACACACACCCTCCCCTCTCACACACTCACACACTCCCCTCTCACACACACTCACACACTCCCCTCTCACACACACACACACACACACTCCCTCTCATTCACACACACACACACACACACACACAGACTCCCCTCACTCACACACACACACACTCCCCTCTCATTCACTCACGCACATTCCCTCTCACACACACACACACTCCACTCTCTCTCACACACACACACACAAACTCCCCTCTCACTCACACACACACACACTCCCCTCTCACACACACACGCACTCCACTCTCACACACACACACACACTCCTCTCACACACACACACACTCCCCTCACTCACACACACACACACACACTCCCCTCTCACACACAGACACACACACTCCCCTCTCACACGCACACACACACTCCCCTCTCACACACTCACACACTCCCCTCTCACACACACACACACACTCACACTCCCCCCTCACACACACACACAAACACACACACACTCCCTCTCATTCACACACACACACACTCCCTCTCATTCACACACACACACTCCCCTCTCTCACACACACAAACACACACATTCCCCTCATACACACACACGCACACTCCCCTCTCGCACACACACACACACACACTCCCCTCATACACACACACACACACACACACACCCCTCTCACTCACACACACACACACACACTCCCCTCTCACACACACATACACACACACCCCTCTCACTCACACACACACACACACACACACTCCCCACTCACTCACACACACACACACTCCCCTCTCACTCACACACACACACTCCCCTCTCATTCACACACACACACTCCCCTCATACACACACACACACACACTCCCCTCTCAGACACACACACACTCACTCCCCTCTCTCTCACACACACACACTCCCCTCTCATTCACACACACACACTCCCCTCATCCACACACACACACACACACTCCCCTCTCACACACACACACACTCCACTCTCTCACACACACACACGCACACACACTCCCCTCTCATTCACACATACACACTCCCCTCTCACGCACATACACACACACTCCCCTCTAACTCACACACACACACTCCCCTCTCATTCACACATAAACACTCCCCTCTCACACACACACACACACTCCCCTCTAACCCACACACAAACACTCCCCTCTCATTCACACACAAATACACTCCCCTCTCACTCACACACACACACTCCCCTCTCACACACACACACACTCCCCTCTCTCATATACACACACACTCCCCTCTCTCTCACACACACACACACTCCCCTCTCTCTCACTCACACACACACACACACTCCCCTCTCACACACACACACATACATACTCCCCTCTCACACACACACACACACTCCCCTGTCACACACACACACACACACTCCCCTCTCACACACACACACACACTCCCCTCTCACACACAGACACACACACTCCCCTCTCACACACACACACACTCCCCTCTCATTCTCACACTCACACACTCCCCTCAGCCACACACACACACACACACACTCCCCTCTTATTCACACACACACACACACTCCCCTCTCACACACACACACACTCCCCTCTCACACACACACACACACACACACACTCCCCTCTGACTCACACACACACACACTCCCCTCTCACACACACACACTCCACTCTCACACACACACACACACTCCCCTCTCACTCACACACACACACACACACTCCTCTCTCACACACACTCACATACACACACAGTCCCCTCTCACACACACACACACACACAGACTCCCCTCTCACACACACACAGACACACACCCTCCCCTCTCACACACTCACACACTCCCCTCTCACACACACACACACACACTCCCCTCTCACACACACACACACACACACACCCTCCCCTCTCACACACTCACACACTCCCCTCTCACACACACACACACACTCCCCTCTCACACACACACACACGCACACTCCCTCTCATTCACACACACACACACACACAGACTCCCCTCACTCACACACACACACACACACTCCCCTCTCACTCACACACACACACACACACACACTCCCCTCTCTCACACACACACACTCCCCTCTCACACACACACACACACACTCCCCTCTCACACACACACACACACACTCCCCTCTCACACACACACACACACACACACACACTCCCCTCTCACACACACACACACACACACACAGTCCCCTCTCACACACACACACACACACTCCGCTCTCACACACACACACACACACACTCCCCTCTCACACACACACACACACACCCCTCTCATTCACACAAACACACTCCCCTCTCACACACACACACAAACTCCCCTCTCATTCACACACACACACTCCCCTCTCTCACACACACACACACACACACAGACACTCCCCTCTCACACACAAACACACTCCCCTCTCACACACACTCACACACTCCACTCTCACTCCCACACACACACACTCCCCTCTCACACACACACACACTCCCCTCTCACACACACACTCCCCTCTCACTCACACACACACACACACACACACTCCCCTCTCATTCACACACACACACTCCCCTCTCACACACACACACACACTCCCCTCTCTCTCACACACACACACACACTCACCTCTCACACACACACACACACACACACACTCCCCTCTCATACACACACATACACACTCCCCTCTCACTCACACAATCACTCACACTCCCCTCTCACTCACACACACACACTCCTCTCTAATTCACACACACACACTCCCCTCTCATACACACACACATTCCCCTCTCACACACACACACACTCCCCTGTCACACACTCACACACTCCACTCTCTCACACACACACACACAATCCCCTCTCACTCACACACACACACTCCCCTCTCTCACACACACACACTCCCCTCTCACACACACACACACACACACACACTCCCCTCTCATTCACACACACACACACTCCCCTCTCAGACACACACACACTCACCTCTCACACACACACACACTCCCCTGTCACACACACACACACTCCACTCTCTCACACACACACACACACTCCCCTCTCACTCACACACACACACTCCCCTCTCACACACACACACACACACTCCCCTCTCACACACACACACACACACTCCCCTCTCACTCACACACACACACACTCCCCTCTCACATACACACACACTCCACTCTCACTGACACACACACACACTCACCTCTCATTCACACACACACTACTCCTCTCACACACACACACACACACACACTCCCCTCTCACTCACACACACACACTCCCCTCTCATTCACACACACAAACACTCCCCTCTCAGTCACACACACACACACACTCCCCTCTCACACATACATACACACTCCCCTCTCTCACACACAGAAACACACACACTCCCCTCTCACACACACATACACACACACTCCCCTCTCTCACACACACACACACTCCCCTCGCTCACACACACACACACACACACACTCCCCTCTCACACACAGACACACACACTCCCCTCACACACACACACACACACACACTCCCCTCTCACACACTCACACACTCCCCTCTCACACACACACACGCACTCACACTCCCCTCTCACACACACACACAGGCACACACACACACACTCCCTCTCATTCACACACACACACACACACACTCCCTCTCATTCACACACACACTCTACCCTCTCTCACACACACACACACACACAAACACACCCCTCTCACACACACACACAAACTCCCCTCTCACACACACACACACTCACTCCCCTCTCTCTCACACACACACACTCCCCTCTCATTCACACACACACACTCCCCTCATCCACACACACACACACACACACACACACACACTCCCCTCTCACACACACACACACTCCACTCTCTCACACACACACACACACACACACACACTTCCCTCTCATTCACACATACACACTCCCCTCTCACACACATACACACACACTCCCCTCTAACTCACAAACACACACTCCCCTCTCATTCACACATAAACACTCCCCTCTCACACACACACACACACACACTCCCCTCTAACTCACACACACACACTCCCCTCTCATTCACACACAAATACACTCCCCTCTCACTCACACACACACACACTCCCCTCTCACACACACACACACTCCCCTCTCTCATATACACACACACTCCCCTCTCTCTCACACACACACACACTCCCCTCTCTCTCACTCACACACACACACACACTCCCCTCTCTCATATACACACACACTCCCCTCTCTCTCACACACACACACACACTCCTCTCTCACACACACACACAGTCCCCTCTCACTCACACACACACACACACCCCTCTCACACACACACACACACTCCCCTCTCTTATATACACACACACTCCCCTCTCTCTCACTCACACACACACACACACCCCTCTCACACACACACACACTCCCCTCTCACTCACACACACACACACACCCCTCTCACACACACACACATACATACTCCCCTCTCACACACACACACACACTCCCCCGTCACACACACACACACACACTCCCCTCTCACACACACACACACACTCCCCTCTCACACACAGACACACACACTCCCCTCTCACACACACACACACTCCCTCTCATTCTCACACTCACACACTCCCCTCAGCCACACACACACACACACACACACTCCCCTCTTATTCACAAACACACACACACTCCCCTCTCACACACACACACACTCCCCTCTCACACACACACACACACACACACACACTCCCCTCTCACACACAGACACACACCCTCCCCTCTAACACACACACACACATATTCCCATCTCACACACACACACAGACACTCCCCTCTCATTCACACACACACACAGTCCCCTCTCACACACACACACACTCCCCTCTCATTCACACACTCACACACTCCCCTCACACACACACACACACACACACTCCCCTCTTATTCACACACACACACACACTCCCCTCTCACACGCAAACACACTCCCCTCTCACACACACACACACACTCCCCTCTCACTCACACACACACACACACACACACTCACCTCTGACTCACACACACTCACACTCCCCTCTCACACACACACACACTCCCCTCTCACACACACACACACACACACACACACACACTCCCCTCTGACTCACACACACACACACACTCCCCTCTCACACACACACACACTCCCCTCTCACTCACACACACACACACACACACTCCTCTCTCACACACACTCACACACACACACAGTCCCCTCTCACACACACACACACACAGACTCCCCTCTCACACACACACAGACACACACCCTCCCCTCTCACACACTCACACACTCCCCTCTCTCACACACACACACACACTCCCCTCTCACACACACACACACACACACACACCCTCCCCTCTCACACACTCACACACTCCCCTCTCACACACACACACACACTCCCCTCTCACACACACACACACGCACACTCCCTCTCATTCACACACACACACACACACAGACTCCCCTCACTGACACACACACACACACACTCCCCTCTCACTCACACACACACACACACACACACACTCCCCTCTCTCACACACACACACTCCCCTCTCACACACACACACACACACTCCCCTCTCACACACACACACACACACTCCCCTCTCAAACACACACACACACACACACACACACTCCCCTCTCACACACACACACACACACAGTCCCCTCTCACACACACACACACACACTCCGCTCTCACACACACACACACACACACTCCCCTCTCACACACACACACACACACCCCTCTCATTCACACAAACACACTCCCCTCTCACACACACACACAAACTCCCCTCTCATTCACACACACACACTCCCCTCTCTCACACACACACACACACACACACACATAGACACTCCCCTCTCACACACAAACACACTCCCCTCTCACACACACTCACACACTCCACTCTCACTCCCACACACACACACTCCCCTCTCACACACACACTCCCCTCTCACTCACACACACACACATACACACACTCCCCTCTCATTCACACACACACACTCCCCTCTCACACACACACACACACACTCCCCTCTCTCTCACACACACACACACACACACACTCCCCTCTTATTCACACACACACACACACACACTCCCCTCTCACACACACACACACTCCCCTCTCACACACACACACACTCCCCTCTCACACACACACACACTACCCTCTCACACGCAAACACACTCCCCTCTCACACACACACACACACTCCCCTCTCACTCACACACACACACACACACACACTCACCTCTGACTCACACACACACACACTCCCCTCTCACACACACATACACTCCCCTCTCACACACACACACACACACACACACACTCCCCTCTGACTCACACACACACACACTCCCCTCTCACACACACACACTCCACTCTCACACACACACACACACTCCCCTCTCACTCACACACACACACACACACTCCTCTCTCACACACACTCACACACACACACAGTCCCCTCTCACACACACACACACACACAGACTCCCCTCTCACACACACACAGACACACACCCTCCCCTCTCACACACTCACACACTCCCCTCTCACACACACACACACACACTCCCCTCTCACACACACACACACACACACCCTCCCCTCTCACACACTCACACACTCCCCTCTCACACACACACACACACTCCCCTCTCACACACACACACACGCACACTCCCTCTCATTCACACACACACACACACACAGACTCCCCTCACTGACACACACACACACACACTCCCCTCTCACTCACACACACACACACACACACACACACACTCACTCCCCTCTCTCACACACACACACTCCCCTCTCACACACACACACACACACTCCCCTCTCACACACACACACACACACTCCCCTCTCACACACACACACACACACACACACACTCCCCTCTCACACACACACAGTCCCCTCTCACACACACACACACACACTCCGCTCTCACACACACACACACACACACTCCCCTCTCACACACACACACACACACCCCTCTCATTCACACAAACACACTCCCCTCTCACACACACACACAGACTCCCCTCTCATTCACACACACACACTCCCCTCTCTCACACACACACACACACACACACACAGACACTCCCCTCTCACACACAAACACACTCCCCTCTCACACACACTCACACACTCCATTCTCACTCCCACACACACACACTCCCCTCTCACACACACACTCCCCTCTCACTCACACACACACACATACAAACACTCCCCTCTCATTCACACACACACACTCCCCTCTCACACACACACACACACTCCCCTCTCTCTCACACACACACAAACACTCACCTCACACACACACACACACACACACTCCCCTCTCATACACACACATACACACTCCCCTCTCACTCACACACTCACTCACACTCCCCTCTCACTCACACACACACACTCCTCTCTAATTCACACACACACACTCCCCTCTCATACACACACACATTCCCCTCTCACACACACACACACTCCCCTCTCATTCACACACACACACTCCCCTCTCACACACACACACACTCCCCTGTCACACACTCACACACTCCACTCTCTCACACACACACACACAATCCCCTCTCACTCACACACACACACTCCCCTCTCACACACACACACACTCCCCTCTCACACACACACACACACACACACTCCCCTCTCATTCACACACACACACTCCCCTCTCACACACACACACACTCACCTCTCACACACACACACACTCCCCTTTCACACACACACACACTCCACTCTCTCACACACACACACACACTCCCCTCTCACTCACACACACACACTCCCCTCTCACACACACACACACACACTCCCCTCTCACACACACACACACACACTCCCCTCTCACTCACACACACACACACTCTCCTCTCACATACACACACACTCCACTCTCACTGACACACACACACACTCACCTCTCATTCACACACACACTACTCCTCTCACACACACACACACACACTCCCCTCTCACTCACACACACACACTCCCCTCTCATTCACACACACAAACACTCCCCTCTCAGTCACAAACACACACACACTCCCCTCTCACACATACATACACACTCCCCTCTCTCACACACAGAAACACACACACTCCCCTCTCACACACACATACACACACACTCCCCTCTCTCACACACACACACACTCCCCTCGCTCACACACACACACACACACTCCCCTCTCACACACAGACACACACACTCCGCTCACACACACACACACACACACTCCCCTCTCACACACTCACACACTCCCCTCTCACACACACACACGCACTCACACTCCCCTCTCACACACACACACAGGCACACACACACACACTCCCTCTCATTCACACACACACACACACACACTCCCTCTCATTCACACACACACTCTACCCTCTCTCACACACACACACACACACAAACACACCCCTCTCACACACACACACAAACTCCCCTCTCACACACACACACACTCACTCCCCTCTCTCTCACACACACACACTCCCCTCTCATTCACACACACACGCTCCCCTCATCCACACACACACACACTCCCCTCTCACACACACACACACTCCACTCTCACACACACACACACACACACACACACACTTCCCTCTCATTCACACATACACACTCCTCTCTCACACACATACACACACACTCCCCTCTAACTCACACACACACACTCCCCTCTCATTCACACATAAACACTCCCCTCTCACACACACACACACACACTCCCCTCTAACTCACACACACACACTCCCCTCTCATTCACACACAAATACACTCCCCTCTCACTCACACACACACACACTCCCCTCTCACACACACACACACTCCCCTCTCTCATATACACACACACTCCCCTCTCTCTCACACACACACACTCCCCTCTCTCTCACTCACACACACACACACACACTCCCCTCTCTCATATACACACACACTCCCCTCTCTCTCACACACACACACACACTCCCCTCTCACACACACACACAGTCCCCTCTCACTCACACACACACACACACCCCTCCCACACACACACACACACTCCCCTCTCTTATATACACACACACTCCCCTCTCTCTCACTCACACACACACACACACCCCTCTCACACACACACACACTCCCCTCTCACTCACACACACACACACACTCCCCTCACTCACACACACACACATACACACTCCCCTCTCACACACACACACACACTCCCCTCTCACACACACACACACACACTCCCCTCTCACACACACACACACACTCCCCTCTCACACGCAGACACACACACTCCCCTCTCACACACACACACATTCCCCTCTCATTCACACATTCACACACACCCCTCACACACACACACACACTCCCCTCTCACACACAGACACACACACTCCCCTCTCACACACACACACACATACTCCCCTCTCACACACACACACACACACTCCCCTCTTATTCACACACACACACAGTCCCCTCTCACACACACACACACTCCCCTCTCATTCACACACTCACACTCTCCCCTCACACACACACACACACACACACTCCCCTCTTATTCACACACCCACACACACTCCCCTCTCACACACACACACACTCCCCTCTCCACACACACACACACTCCCCTCTTAAACACAAACACATTCCCCTCTCACACGCACACACGCTCCCCTCTCACACACACACACACACTCCCCTCTCACTCACACACACACACACACACACTCCCCTCTGACTCACCCACACACACACTCCCCTCTCACACACACACACACTCCCCTCTCTCACACACACACACACACACTCCCCTCTGACTAACACACACACACACTCCCCTCTCACACACACACACTCCACTCTCACACACACACACACACTCCCCTCTCACTCTCACACACACACACACACTCCTGTCTCACACACACTCACACACACACACAGTCCCCTCTCACACACACACACACACACACAGACTCCCCTCTCACACACACACACACATACACCCTCCCCTCTCACACACTCACACACTCCCCTCTCACACACACACACACACTCCCCTCTCACACACACACACACACACACCCTCCCCTCTCACACACTCACACACTCCCCTCTCACACACACACACACACTCCCCTCTTATTCACACACACACACACACTCCCCTCTCACACACACACACACACACACACACTCCCCTCTCACACACAGACACACACACTCCCCTCTCAGACACACACACACATACTCCCCTCTCACACACACACACACACACACTCCCCTCTTATTCACACACACACACAGTCCCCTCTCACACACACACACACTCCCCTCTCATTCACATACTCACACTCTCCCCTCACACACAAACACACACACACACTCCCCTCTTATTCACACACACACACACACTCCCCTCTCACACACACACACACTCCCCTCTCAAACACACACACATTCCCCTCTCACACGCACACACACTCCCCTCTCACACACACACACACACTCCCCTCTCACTCACACACACACACACACACACTCCCCTCTGACTCACACACACACACACTCCCCTCTCACACACACACACTCCACTCTCTCACACACACACACACACACACTCCCCTCTCACTCTCACACACACGCACACACTCCTCTCTCACACACACTCACACACACACACAGTCCCCTCTCACACACACACACACTCACAGACTCCCCTCTCACACACACACACACACACCCTCCCCTCTCACACACTCACACACTCCCCTCTCACACACACTCACACACTCCCCTCTCACACACACACACACACACACTCCCTCTCATTCACACACACACACACACACACACAGACTCCCCTCACTCACACACACACACACTCCCCTCTCATTCACTCACGCACATTCCCTCTCACACACACACACACTCCACTCTCTCACACACACACAAACTCCCCTCTCACTCACACACACACACACTCCCCTCTCACACACACACGCACTCCACTCTCACACACACACACACACTCCCCTCTCATTCACACACACACACTCCCTACTCACTCAGACACACACACACACACTCCACTCTCACACATACATACGCACTCCCCTCTCACACACACACACACACACACACTCCCCTCTCACAAACACATACACACACTCCCCTCTCACACATACACACTCACTCCCCTCTCACACACACAGACACACACACTCCCCTCTCACACACACACACACTCCCCTCACACACACACACACACTCACTCCCCTCTCACACACACATACACACTCCCATCTCACACACACACACACACTCCCCTCACACAGACACACACTCCCCTCTCACACACACACACACTACCCTCTCTCTCTCACACACACACCCTCCCCTCTCACACACACACACACACTCCCCTCATACACACACACACACACACATTCCCCTCTCACACACACACACACTCCCCTCTCACACACACACACTCCCCTCTCTCACACACACACACTCCCCTCTCATTCACACACACACACTCCCCTCTCACACACACACACACTCCCCTCTCACACACACACACACTCCACTATCACAGAAACACACACACACTCCCCTCTAACTCACACACACACACTCCGCTCTCATTCACACACACACACACTCCGCTCTCACTCACTCACACACACACTCCCCTCTCACTCACACACACACACACACTCCCCTCTCACTCACACACACACACACACTCCCCTCTCACTCACACACACACACACTCCCCTCTCACTCACAGACACACACACACTCCCCTCTCAATCACACACACACACACACTCCCCTCTCACTCACAGACACACACTCCCCTCTCACACACACACACACACACGCTCCCCTCACACTCACATACACACACACTCCCCTCTCACTCACAGACACACACACACTCCCCTCTCAATCACACACACACACACTCTCCCCTCTCACTCACAGACACACACTACCCTCTCACACACACACACACACACACACACTCCCCTCTCATTCACACACACACTACCCGTTCTCGCACACACACACACACACACACTCACCTCTCATTCACACACACACACACACTCCCTACTCACTCAGACACACACACACACACTCCACTCTCACACATACATACGCACTCCCCTCTCACACACACACACACACACACACTCCCCTCTCACAAACACATACACACACTCCCCTCTCACACATACACACTCACTCCCCTCTCACACATACACACACACACTCCCCTCTCACACACACACACACTCCCCTCACTCACACACACACACACTCACTCCCCTCTCACACACACACACACACTCCCCTCTCACGCACCCACACACACTCCCCTCACTCACACACACACACACACACACACTCCCATCTCACACACACACACACACTCCCCTCTCACACACACACACTCCCCTCTCTTTCACACACACACACTCCCCTCACACAGACACACACTCCCCTCTCACACACACACACACTACCCTCTCTCTCACACACACACACACTCCCCTCTCACACACACACACACACTCCCCTCATACACACACACACACACACATTCCCCTCTCACACACACACACACTCCCCTCTCACACACACACACTCCCCTCTCACACACACACACACTCCCCTCTCATTCACACACACACACTCCCCTCTCACACACACACACACTCCCCTCTCACACACACACACACTCCACTATCACAGAAACACACACACACTCCCCTCTAACTCACACACACACACTCCGCTCTCATTCACACACACACACACTCCGCTCTCACTCACTCACACACACACTCCCCTCTCACTCACACACACACACACACTCCCCTCTCACTCACACACACACACACACTCCCCTCTCACTCACACACACACACACTCCCCTCTCACTCACAGACACACACACACTCCCCTCTCAATCACACGCACACACACACTCCCCTCTCACTCACAGACACACACTCCCCTCTCACACACACACACACACACACGCTCCCGTCACACTCACATACACACACACTCCCCTCTCACTCACAGACACACACACACTTCCCTCTCAATCACACACACACACACTCTCCCCTCTCACTCACAGACACACACTACCCTCTCACACACACACACACTCCCCTCTCATTCACACACACACACAAACTTCTCTCTCACTCACACACACACACACACACACACTCCCCTCTCATTCACACACACACAAACCCCTCTCAGTCATACACACACTCCCCCCTCCTTCACACTCACACACTTCCCCCCATTCACACACACACACACACTCCCCTCTCACTCACACACACACACACTCCCCTCTCACTCACAAAAACACACACACACACACACACTCCCCTCACTCACACACACACACACACACTCCCCTCTCTCTCACACACACACACACACACACTCCCCTCTCACACACAGACACTCACACTCCCCTCTCTCTCACACACATACACACTCCCCTCTCATTGACACACACACGCTCCCCTCTCATACACACACACACACTCCCTTCTCACACACACACACACTCCCCTGTCACACACACACACACTCCACTCTCTCACACACACACACACACACACACACACACACAGCCCCTCTCACTCACACACACACACTCCCCTCTCACTCACACAAACACACTCCCCTCTCATTCACACACACACACACACTCCCCTCTCACACACACACACACATTCCCCTCTCACACACACACACACTCCCCTCTCATTCACACACACACACTCCCCTCTCACACACACACTCCCCTCTCATTCACGCACACACACACACTCCCCTCTCACACACCGACACACTCCCCTCTCACACACACACACACTCCCCTCTCACTCACACACACACACACTCCCCTCTCAGTCACTCACACACACACTCCCTACTCACTCACACACACACACACTCCCCTCTCACACACACATACACACACTCCCCTCTCACACACACACACACACACTCCCCTCTCACACATACACGCACTTCACTCTCACTCACACACACACTCACTCCCCTCTCATTCACACACGCACTCCCCCCTCTCACACACACACAAACACACTCCCCTCTCACTCACACACACACACACTCCCCTCTCAGTCACAAACACACAAACTCCCTACTCACTCACACACACACACTCACCTCTCACACACACATACACACACTCCCCTCTCACACATACACACAAACACACACAGACACTCCCCTCTCACACACTCACAAACACCCCTCTCACACACACACACACAAACTCCCCCCTCACACACACACACACTCCCCTCACTCACACACAGACACACACACTCCCCTCTCACACACAGACATACACACTCCCCTCTCACACAAACACACTCCCCTCTTACACACACACACACACCACACTCACACTCCCCCTCACACACACACACACACACACACACTCCCTCTCATTGACACACACACACACTCCCTCTCATTGACACACACACACTCCCCTCTCACACACACACACGCGCCTCACACACACACACACACACTCTCCTCTCTCTCACACAAACACACACATTCCCCTCATACACACACACACACACACTCCCCTCTCGCACACACACACACACACACTCCCCTCATACACACACACACACACACACACACTCCCCTCTCACTCACACACACACACACACACACTCCCCTCTCAGACACACACGCAAACACTCCCCTCTCACTCACACACACGCACACACTCCCCTCTCATTCACACACACACACTCCCCTCATACACACACACACACACATTCCCCTCTCACACACACACACTCCCCTCTCACACACACACACACTCCCCTCTCATTCACACACACACTCTACCCTCTCACACACACACACTCCCCTCTCACACACACACACTCGCCTCTCACACACACACACACACTCCCCTCTCTCTCACACAAGCACACACATTCCACTCATACACACACACACACACTCCCCTCTCACACACACACACACACTCCCCTCTCATTCACACACACACTCTCCCCTCATACACACACACACACACATTCCCCTCTCACACACACACACTCCCCTCTCACACACACGCACACACTCCACTCTCTCACACACACACACACACTCCCCTCTCACACACACACACACTCCCCTCTCATTCACACACACACACACTCCCCTCTCACTCACACACACACACACTCCTCTCTCACTCACACACACACACACACTCCCCTCTCAATCACACACACACACACACTCACTCCCCTCTCTCTCACACACACACACTCCCCTCTCATTCACACACACACGCTCCCCTCATCCACACACACACACACTCCCCTCTCACACACACACACACTCCACTCTCACACACACACACACACACACACTTCCCTCTCATTCACACATACACACTCCTCTCTCACACACATACACACACACTCCCCTCTAACTCACACACACACACTCCCCTCTCATTCACACATAAACACTCCCCTCTCACACACACACACACACACTCCCCTCTAACTCACACACACACACTCCCCTCTCATTCACACACAAATACACTCCCCTCTCACTCACACACACACACACTCCCCTCTCACACACACACACACTCCCCTCTCTCATATACACACACACTCCCCTCTCTCTCACACACACACACTCCCCTCTCTCTCACTCACACACACACACACACACTCCCCTCTCTCATATACACACACACTCCCCTCTCTCTCACACACACACACACACTCCCCTCTCACACACACACACAGTCCCCTCTCACTCACACACACACACACACCCCTCTCACACACACACACACACTCCCCTCTCTTATATACACACACACTCCCCTCTCTCTCACTCACACACACACACACACCCCTCTCACACACACACACACACACTCCCCTCTCACTCACACACACACACACACTCCCCTCACTCACACACACACACATACACACTCCCCTCTCACACACACACACACACTCCCCTCTCACACACACACACACACACTCCCCTCTCACACACACACACACACTCCCCTCTCACACACAGACACACACACTCCCCTCTCACACACACACACATTCCCCTCTCATTCACACATTCACACACACCCCTCACACACACACACACACTCCCCTCTCACACACAGACACACACACTCCCCTCTCACACACACACACACATACTCCCCTCTCACACACACACACACACACTCCCCTCTTATTCACACACACACACAGTCCCCTCTCACACACACACACACTCCCCTCTCATTCACACACTCACACTCTCCCCTCACACACACACACACACACACACTCCCCTCTTATTCACACACCCACACACACTCCCCTCTCACACACACACACACTCCCCTCTCACACACACACACACTCCCCTCTTAAACACAAACACATTCCCCTCTCACACGCGCACACGCTCCCCTCTCACACACACACACACACTCCCCTCTCACTCACACACACACACACACACACTCCCCTCTGACTCACCCACACACACACTCCCCTCTCACACACACACACACTCCCCTCTCTCACACACACACACACACACTCCCCTCTGACTAACACACACACACACTCCCCTCTCACACACACACACTCCACTCTCACACACACACACACACTCCCCTCTCACTCTCACACACACACACACACTCCTGTCTCACACACACTCACACACACACACAGTCCCTCTCACACACACACACACACACACAGACTCCCCTCTCACACACACACACACATACACCCTCCCCTCTCACACACTCACACACTCCCCTCTCACACACACACACACTCCCCTCTCACACACACACACACACACACCCTCCCCTCTCACACACTCACACACTCCCCTCTCACACACACACACACACTCCCCTCTTATTCACACACACACACACACTCCCCTCTCACACACACACACACACACACACACTCCCCTCTCACACACAGACACACACACTCCCTCTCAGACA
>NW_027599546.1:0-24946 GCF_964194155.1 Cetorhinus maximus
TATGGGGGTGTGGGTATGGGTGTGTGGGGGGTATGGGTGTGGGGGGTATGGGTGTGGGGGGTATGGGGGTGAGGGGTATGGGTGTGGGGGGTATGGGTGTGGGGGTTATGGGGGTGTGGGTATGGGGGGGTCTGTGTGGGGGGTATGGGTGTGGGGGTATGGGTGTGGGGGTTTGGGGGTGTGGGGTATGGGGGGTCTGTGTGGGGGGTATGGGTGTGGGGGGTATGGGTGTGTGGGGTATGGGTGTGTGGGGTATGGGGTGTGGTGGGGTATGGGGGTGGGGGGTATGGGTGTGGGGGGTATGGGTGTGGGGGGTATGGTGTGTGGGGTATGGGTGTGGGGGGTATGGGGGGGTCTGTGTGGGGGGTATGGGTGTGGGGGGTATGGGGGTGTGGGGTATGGGGGGGTCTGTGTGGGGGTATGGGTGTGGGGGGTATGGGTGTGTGGGGTATGGGTGTGTGGGGTATGGGTGTGTGGGTATGGGGTGGGGGGTATGGGTGTGGGGGGTATGGGTGTGGGGGGTATGGGGGGTCTGTGTGGGGGGTATGGGGGTGGGGGGTATGGGGGGGTCTGTGTGGGGGGTATGGGGGTGGGGGGTATGGGGGGGGTCTGTGTGGGGGGTATGGGTGTGGGGGGTATGGGGGTGGGGGGTATGGGGGGGTCTGTGTGTGGGGTATGGGGGTGGGGGGTATGGGGGGGTCTGTGTGTGGGGTATGGGTGTGGGGGGTATGGGGGTGGGGGGTATGGGGGGGTCTGTGTGGGGGGTATGGGTGTGGGGGGTATGGGGGTGGGGGGTATGGGGGGGTCTGTGTGGAGGGTGTTGTGTGGGAGTTTTGTGGGGGGGGTTTGTGGGTGTTGGGTGGGTGGGGGTTGTGTGGTGGTGGGGGGGGGGTGTGTGTTTCAGGGGGTTTGTGGAGGGGGGTATGTGGGTGGGGGGTATGTGGGTGGGGGGTATGTGGGTGGGGGGTATGGGGGTGGGGGGTATGGGTGTGGGGGGTATGGGGGTGGGGGGTATGGGTGTGGGGGGGGCTGTGTGGGGGGTATGGGGGTGGGGGGTATGGGTGTGGGGGGTATGTGGGTGGGGGGTATGGGGGTGTGGGGTATGGGGGTGGGGGGTATGGGTGTGGGGGGTATGGGGGTGTGGGGTATGGGGGTGTGGGGTATGGGGGTGGGGGGTATGTGGGTGTGGGGGTTCGTGTGGGTGTGTGGGTGTGAGGGGTTTGTGGTTGTGTGGGGGGGGGTTTCTGTGTGGGTGTGGGTGTTGGGTGGGTGGGGGTTGTGTGGTGGTGGGGGGGGTGTGGGTGTGTTTCAGGGGGTATGTGGGTGGGGGGTATGTGGGTGGGGGGTATGTGGGTGGGGGGTATGTGGGTGGGGGGTATGGGGGTGGGGGCTATGTGGGTGGGGGGTATGTGGGTGGGGGGTATGTGGATGGGGGGTATGGGGGTGGGGGGTATGGGGGTGGGGGGTGTGTGTGTGGGGGGTATGGGGGTGGGGGCTATGTGGGTGGGGGGGTTTGTGTGTGGGTGTGGGTGTTGGGTGGGTGGGGGTTTTGTGTGGTGGTGGGGGGGGGGTGTGGGTGTGTTTCCGGGGGTTTGTGGAGGGGGGTATGTGGGTGGGGGATATGGGGGTGGGGGCTATGTGGGTGGGGGGGTTTTTGGGTGGGGGTATGTGGGTGGGGGGTATGTGGGTGGGGGGTATGTGGGTGGGGGGTATGGGGGTGGGGGGTATGGGGGTGGGGGCTATGTGGGTGGGGGGTATGTGGGTGGGGGGTATGGGGGTGGGGGGGTGTGTGTGTGTGGGGGGTATGGGGGTGGGGGCTATGTGGGTGGGGGGGTTTGTGTGGTGGTGTGTGTGTGTGGGAGGGTGGGGTAGTGTGTGGGGGGGTTATCTGTGTGGGTGTGGGTGTTGGGTGGGTGGGGGTTGGGTGCCTGTATATTATGTGTCGGAGGATAACTATTAAAAAAAGGACATCCTCGCTTTAAGGGTGAATTGCTCTGGGCTCTGTTCAGGGAAACAGGTCTGCGTCATTTTACTGCGACCATGAGCATAGAGTTTCCCCACCGCGTCATCAGAAGCGCGACGAATATATCACTTCCTGGTTCCAGCAACTGAGAGAAACAGAGAGAGGCAAAGGGACTGAGTCACATACAGAGACTATAATATACATATAATATACTCTGTAATATAGAGAGAGAGACTATAATATACATATAATATACTCTGTAATATAGAGAGACAGAGACTATAATATATATATAATATACTCTGTAATATAGAGAGAGACAGAGACTATAATATACATATAATATACTCTGTAATATAGAGAGACAGAGACTATAATATACATATAATATACTCTGTAATATAGAGAGACAGAGACTATAATATATATATAATATACTCTGTAATATAGAGAGAGACAGAGACTATAATATACATATAATATATTCTGTAATATAGAGAGACAGAGACTATAATATATATATAATATACTCTGTAATATAGAGAGAGAGAGACTATAATATATATATAATATACTCTGTAATATAGAGAGAGAGAGACTATAATATACATATAATATACTCTGTAATATAGAGAGAGAGAGACTATAATATACATATAATATACTCTGTAATATAGAGACAGAGACTATAATATACATATAATATACTCTGTAATATAGAGACAGAGACTATAATATACATATAATATACTCTGTAATATAGACACAGAGACTATAATATACATACAATATACTCTGTAATATAGAGACAGAGACTATAATATACATATAATATACTCTGTAATATAGAGACAGAGACTATAATATACATATAATATACTCTGTAATATAGAGAGAGAGAGACTATAATATACATATAATATACTCTGTAATATAGAGAGAGACAGAGACTATAATATACATATAATATACTCTGTAATATAGAGAGAGAGAGACTATAATATACATATAATATACTCTGTAATATAGAGAGAGACAGAGACTATAATATACATATAATATATTCTGTAATATAGAGAGAGAGAGACTATAATATACATATAATATACTCTGTAATATAGAGAGAGACAGAGACTATAATATACATATAATATACGCTGTAATATAGAGAGAGAGACAGAGACTATAATATACATATAATATACTATGTAATATAGAGAGAGAGACAGAGACTATAATATGCATATGATATGCTCTGTAATATAGAGAGAGAGAGACTATAATATACATATAATATACTCTGTAATATAGAGAGAGACAGAGACTATAATATACATATAATATACTCTGTAATATAGAGAGAGAGACAGAGACTATAATATACATATAATATACTCTGTAATATAGAGAGAGAGAGACTATAATATACATATAATATACTCTGTAATATAGAGAGACAGAGACTATAATATACATATAATATACTCTGTAATATAGAGAGAGAGACAGGGACTATAATATACATATAATATACTCTGTAATATAGAGAGAGAGACAGAGACTATAATATACATATAATATACTCTGTAATATAGAGAGAGAGAGACAGAGACTATAATATACATATAATATACTCTGTAATATCGAGAGAGACAGAGACTATAATATACATGTAATATACTCTGTAATATAGAGAGAGAGAGAGACTATAATATACATATAATATACTCTGTAATATAGAGAGAGACAGAGACTATAATATACATATAATATACTCTGTAATATAGAGAGAGAGAGAGAGACTATAATATGCATATAATATACTCTGTAATATAGAGAGAGAGAGACTATAATATGCATATAATATACTCTGTAATATAGAGAGAGAGAGAGACTATAATATGCATATAATATACTCTGTAATATAGAGAGAGAGAGACTATAATATGCATATAATATACTCTGTAATATAGAGAGAGAGAGACTATAATATGCATATAATATACTCTGTAATATAGAGAGAGAGAGACTATAATATGCATATAATATACTCTGTAATATAGAGAGAGATACTATAATATACATATAATATACTCTGTAATATAGAGAGAGAGAGACTATAATATGCATATAATATACTCTGTAATAGAGAGAGAGAGAGACTATAATATACATATAATATACTCTGTAATATAGAGAGAGACAGAGACTATAATATACATATAATATACTCTGTAATATAGAGAGAGAGACAGAGACTATAATATACATATAATATACTATGTAATATAGAGAGAGAGACAGAGACTATAATATGCATATAATATACTCTGTAATATAGAGAGAGAGAGACTATAATATACATATAATATACTCTGTAATATAGAGAGAGACAGAGACTATAATATACATATAATATACTCTGTAATATAGAGAGAGAGACAGAGACTATAATATACATATAATATACTCTGTAATATATAGAGAGACAGAGACTATAATATACATATAATATACTCTGTAATATAGAGAGAGAGAGACTATAATATACATATAATATACACTGTAATGTAGAGAGAGAGAGAGACTATAATATACATGTAATATACTCTGTAATATAGAGAGAGACAGAGACTATAATATACATATAATGTACTCTGTAATATAGAGAGACAGACAGAGTCTATAATATACATATAATATACTCTGTAATATAGAGAGAGAGAGAGAGACTATAATATACATATAATATACTCTGTAATATAGAGAGAGAGACTATAATATACATATAATATACTCTGTAATATAGTGAGAGAGAGACAGAGAGTATAATATACTCTGTAATATAGAGAGAGAGAGAAACTATAATATAGATATAATATACTCTGTAATATAGAGAGAGAGACTATTATATACATATAATATACTCTGTAATATAGAGACAGAGACTATAATATATATATAATATACTCTGTAATATAGAGAGAGACAGAGAATATAATATACATATAATATACTCTGTAATATAGAGAGAGAGAGACTATAATATACATATAATATACTCTGTAATATAGAGAGAGACAGAGACTATAATATACATATAATATACTCTGTAATATCGAGAGAGACAGAGACTATAATATACATATAATATACTCTGTAATATAGAGAGAGACAGAGACTATAATATACATATAATATACTCTGTAATATCGAGAGAGACAGAGACTATAATATACATATAATATACTCTGTAATATCGAGAGAGACAGAGACTATAATATACATATAATATACTCTGTAATATAGAGAGAGACAGAGACTATAATATACATATAATATACTCTGTAATATAGAGAGAGACAGAGACTATAATATACATATAATATACTCTGTAATATAGAGAGAGACAGAGACTATAATATACATATAATATACTCTGTAATATCAAGAGAGACAGAGACTATAATATACATATAATATACTCTGTAATATAGAGAGAGACAGAGACTAAAATATACATATAATATACTCTGTAATATCGAGAGAGACAGAGACTATAATATACATATAATATACTCTGTAATATAGAGAGAGACAGAGACTATAATATACATATAATATACTCTGTAATATAGAGAGAGACAGAGACTATAATATACATATAATATACTCTGTAATATAGAGAGAGACAGAGACTATAATATACATATAATATACTCTGTAATATAGAGACAGAGACTATAATATACATATAATATACTCTGTAATATAGAGACAGAGACAGAGACTATAATATACATATAATATACTCTGTAATATAGAGACAGAGACAGAGACTATAATATACATATAATATACTCTGTCATATAGAGAGAGACAGAGACTATAATATACAAATAATATACTCCGTAATATAGAGAGAGACAGAGACTATAATATACATATAATATACTCTGTAATATAGAGAGAGACAGAGACTATAATATACATATAATATACTCTGTAATATAGAGACAGAGACTATAATATACATATAATATACTCTGTAATATAGAGAGAGAGAGACTATAATATACATATAATATACTCTGTAATATAGAGAGAGAGACAGAGACTATAATATACATATAATATACTCTAATATAGAGAGAGAGAGACTATAATATACATATAATATACTCTGTAATATAGAGAGAGAGACAGAGACTATAATATACATATAATATACTCTGTAATATAGAGAGAGACAGAGACTATAATATACATATAATATACTCTGTAATATAGAGAGAGAGAGACAGAGACTATAATATACATATAATATACACTGTAATATAGAGACAGAGACTATAATATACATATAATATACTCTGTAATATAGAGAGAGAGAGACTATAATATACATATAATATACTCTGTAATATAGAGAGAGACAAAGACTATAATATACATATAATATACTCTGTAATATAGAGAGAGAGAGACTATAATATACATATAATATACTCTGTAATATAGAGAGAGACAGAGACTATAATATACATATAATATACTCTGTAATATAGAGACAGAGACTGTAATATATATACAATATACTCTGTAATATAGAGAGAGAGAGACTATAATATACATATAATATACTCTGTAATATAGAGAGAGACAGAGACTATAATATACATATAATATACTCTGTAATATAGAGAGAGAGAGACTATAATATACATATAATATACTCTGTAATATAGAGAGAGACAGAGACTATAATATACATATAATATACTCTGTAATATAGAGAGAGACAGAGACTATAATATACATATAATATACTCTGTAATATAGAGAGAGACAGAGACTATAATATACATATAATATACTCTGTAATATAGAGAGAGAGAGACTATAATATGCATATAATAGACTCTGTAATATAGAGAGAGACAGAGACTATAATATACATATAATATACTCTGTAATATAGAGAGAGAGAGACTATAATATACATATAATATACTCTGTAATATAGAGAGAGACAGAGACTATAATATGCATATAATATACTCTGTAATATAGAGAGAGACAGAGACTATAATATACATATAATATACTCTGTAATATAGAGAGAGAGAGACTATAATATACATATAATATACTCTGTAATATAGAAAGTGACAGAGACTATAATATACATATAATATACTCTGTAATATCGAGAGAGAGACTATAATATACATATAATACACTCTGTAATATAGAGAGAGAGAGACTATAATATACATATAATATACTCTGTAATATAGAGAGAGAGACTATAATATGCATATAATATACTCTGTAATATAGAGAGAGAGAGACTATAATATGCATATAATATACTCTGTAATATAGAGAGAGAGAGAGACTATAATATGCATATAATATACTCTGTAATATAGAGAGAGAGAGACTATAATATGCATATAATATACTCTGTAATATAGAGAGAGAGAGACTATAATATGCATATAATATACTCTGTAATATAGAGAGAGAGACTATAATATACATATAATATACTCTGTAATATAGAGAGAGACAGAGACTATAATATACATATAATATACTCTGTAATATAGAGAGAGAGACAGAGACTATAATATACATATAATATACTCTGTAATATAGAGAGAGAGAGACTATAATATACATATAATATACTCTGTAATATAGAGAGACAGAGACTATAATATACATATAATATACTCTGTAATATAGAGAGAGAGACAGAGACTATAATATACATATAATATACTCTGTAATATAGAGAGAGAGACAGAGACTATAATATACATATAATATACTCTGTAATATAGAGAGAGAGACAGAGACTATAATATACATATAATATACTCTGTAATATAGAGAGAGACAGAGACTATAATATACATATAATATACTCTGTAATATAGAGAGAGAGAGACTATAATATACATATAATATACTCTGTAATATAGAGAGAAACAGAGATCATAATATACATATAATATACTCTGTAATATAGAGAGAGACAGAGACTATAATATACATATAATATACTCTGTAATATAGAGAGAGACAGAGACTATAATATACATATAATATACTCTGTAATATAGAGAGAGACAGAGACTATAATATAAATATAATATACTCTGTAATATAGAGAGAGACAGAGACTATAATATACATATAATATACTCTGTAATATAGAGAGAGAGACAGAGACTATAATATACATATAATATACTCTGTAATATAGAGAGAGACAGAGACTATAATATACATATAATATACTCTGTAATAGCGAGAGAGACAGAGACTATAATATACATATAATATACTCTGTAATATAGAGAGAGACAGAGACTATAATATACATATAATATACTCTGTAATATAGAGAGAGAGAGACAGAGACTATAATATACATATAATATACTCTGTAATATCGAGAGAGACAGAGACTATAATATACATGTAATATGCTCTGTAATATATAGAGAGAGAGAGACTGTAATATACATATAATATACTCTGTAATATAGAGAGAGACAGAGACTATAATATACATATAATATACTCTGTAATATAGAGAGAGAGAGAGAGAGACTATAATATACATATAATATACTCTGTAATATAGAGAGACAGAGACTATAATATACATATAATATACTCTGTAATAAAGAGAGAGACAGAGACTATAATATACATATAATATACTCTGTAATATAGAGAGACAGAGACTATAATATACATATATTATACTCTAATATATAGAGAGAGAGACAGAGACTATAATATACATATAATGTACTCTGTAATATAGAGAGAGAGAGACAGAGACTATAATATACATATTATATACTCTGTAATACAGAGAGAGACAGAGACTATAATATACATATAATATACTCTGTAATATAGAGAGAGAGAGACTATAATATACATATAATATACACTGTAATGTAGAGAGAGAGAGAGAGACTATAATATACATATAATATACTCTGTAATATAGAGAGAGACAGAGACTATAATATACATATAATATACTCTGTAATATAGAGAGACAGACAGAGTCTATAATATACATATAATATACTCTGTAATATAGAGAGAGAGAGAGAGACTATAATATACATATAATATACTCTGTAATATAGAGAGAGAGACTATACTATACATATAATATACTCTGTAATATAGTGAGAGAGAGACAGAGAGTATAATATACTCTGTAATATAGAGAGAGAGAGAAACTATAATATAGATATAATACACTCTGTAATATAGAGAGAGAGACTATTATATACATATAATATACTCTGTAATATAAAGAGACAGAGACTATAATATACATATAATATACTCTGTAATATAGAGAGAGACAGAGACTATAATATACATATAATATACTCTGTAATATAGAGAGAGACAGAGACTATAATATACATATAATATACTCTGTAATATAGAGAGAGACAGAGACTATAATATACATATAATATACTCTGTAATATAGAGAGAGAGACAGAGACTATAATATACATATAATATACTCTGTAATATAGAGAGAGAGAGACAGAGACTATAATATACATATAATATACTCTGTAATATCGAGAGAGACAGAGACTATAATATACATGTAATATACTCTGTAATATAGAGAGAGAGAGAGACTATAATATACATATAATATACTCTGTAATATAGAGAGAGACAGAGACTATAATATACATATAATATACTCTGTAATATAGAGAGAGACAGAGACTATAATATACATATAATATACTCTGTAATATAGAGAGAGACAGAGACTATAATATACATATAATATACTCTGTAATATAGAGAGAGACAGAGACTATAATATACATATAATATACTCTGTAATATAGAGAGAGAGACAGAGACTATAATATACATATAATATACTCTGTAATATAGAGAGAGAGAGAGAGACTATAATATACATATAATATACTCTGTAATATAGAGAGACAGAGACTATAATATACATATAATATACTCTGTAATAAAGAGAGAGACAGAGACTATAATATACATATAATATACTCTGTAATATAGAGAGACAGAGACTATAATATACATATAATATACTCTGTAATATAGAGAGAGAGAGACAGAGACTATAATATACATATAATATACTCTGTAATATAGAGAGAGAGAGACTATAATATACATATAATATACACTGTAATGTAGAGAGAGAGAGAGAGACTATAATATACATATAATATACTCTGTAATATAGAGAGAGACAGAGACTATAATATACATATAATATACTCTGTAATATAGAGAGACAGACAGAGTCTATAATATACATATAATATACTCTGTAATATAGAGAGAGAGAGAGAGACTATAATATACATATAATATACTCTGTAATATAGAGAGAGAGACTATACTATACATATAATATACTCTGTAATATAGTGAGAGAGAGACAGAGTGTATAATATACTCTGTAATATAGAGAGAGAGAGAAACTATAATATAGATATAATATACTCTGTAATATAGAGAGAGAGACTATTATATACATATAATATACTCTGTAATATAAAGAGACAGAGACTATAATATACATATAATATACTCTGTAATATAGAGAGAGACAGAGACTATAATATACATATAATATACTCTGTAATATAGAGAGAGACAGAGACTATAATATACATATAATATACTCTGTAATATAGAGAGAGACAGAGACTATAATATACATATAATATACTCTGTAATATAGAGAGACAGACAGAGTCTATAATATACATATAATATACTCTGTAATATAGAGAGAGAGAGAGAGACTATAATATACATATAATATACTCTGTAATATAGAGAGAGAGACTATACTATACATATAATATACTCTGTAATATAGTGAGAGAGAGACAGAGTGTATAATATACTCTGTAATATAGAGAGAGAGAGAAACTATAATATAGATATAATATACTCTGTAATATAGAGAGAGAGACTATTATATACATATAATATACTCTGTAATATAAAGAGACAGAGACTATAATATACATATAATATACTCTGTAATATAGAGAGAGACAGAGACTATAATATACATATAATATACTCTGTAATATAGAGAGAGACAGAGACTATAATATACATATAATATACTCTGTAATATAGAGAGAGACAGAGACTATAATATACATATAATATACTCTGTAATATAGAGAGAGAGACAGAGACTATAATATACATATAATATACTCTGTAATAAAGAGAGAGAGAGACAGAGACTATAATATACATATAATATACTCTGTAATATAGAGAGAGACAGAGACTATAATATACATATAATATACTCTGTAATATCGAGAGAGACAGAGACTATAATATACATGTAATATACTCTGTAATATAGAGAGAGAGAGAGACTATAATATACATATAATATACTCTGTAATATAGAGAGAGACAGAGACTATAATATACATATAATATACTCTGTAATATAGAGAGAGACAGAGACTATAATATACATATAATATACTCTGTAATATAGAGAGAGACAGAGACTATAATATACATATAATATACTCTGTAATATAGAGAGAGACAGAGACTATAATATACATATAATATACTCTGTAATATAGAGAGAGAGACAGAGACTATAATATACATATAATATACTCTGTAATATAGAGAGAGAGAGAGAGACTATAATATACATATAATATACTCTGTAATATAGAGAGACAGAGACTATAATATACATATAATATACTCTGTAATAAAGAGAGAGACAGAGACTATAATATACATATAATATACTCTGTAATATAGAGAGACAGAGACTATAATATACATATAATATACTCTGTAATATAGAGAGAGAGAGACAGAGTCTATAATATACATATAATATACTCTGTAATATAGAGAGAGAGAGACTATAATATAAATATAATATACACTGTAATGTAGAGAGAGAGAGAGAGACTATAATATACATATAATATACTCTGTAATATAGAGAGAGACAGAGACTATAATATACATATAATATACTCTGTAATATAGAGAGACAGACAGAGTCTATAATATACATATAATATACTCTGTAATATAGAGAGAGAGAGAGAGACTATAATATACATATAATATACTCTGTAATATAGAGAGAGAGACTATACTATACATATAATATACTCTGTAATATAGTGAGAGAGAGACAGAGTGTATAATATACTCTGTAATATAGAGAGAGAGAGAAACTATAATATAGATATAATATACTCTGTAATATAGAGAGAGAGACTATTATATACATATAATATACTCTGTAATATAAAGAGACAGAGACTATAATATACATATAATATACTCTGTAATATAGAGAGAGACAGAGACTATAATATACATATAATATACTCTGTAATATAGAGAGAGACAGAGACTATAATATACATATAATATACTCTGTAATATAGAGAGAGACAGAGACTATAATATACATATAATATACTCTGTAATATAGAGAGAGAGACAGAGACTATAATATACATATAATATACTCTGTAATATAGAGAGAGAGAGACAGAGACTATAATAACATATAATATACTTCTGTAATATCGAGAGAGACAGAGACTATAATATACATGTAATATACTCTGTAATATAGAGAGAGAGAGACTATAATATACATATAATATACTCTGTAATATAGAGAGAGACAGAGACTATAATATACATATAATATACTCTGTAATATAGAGAGAGACAGAGACTATAATATACATATAATATACTCTGTAATATAGAGAGAGACAGAGACTATAATATACATATAATATACTCTGTAATATAGAGAGAGACAGAGACTATAATATACATATAATATACTCTGTAATATAGAGAGAGAGACAGAGACTATAATATACATATAATATACTCTGTAATATAGAGAGAGAGAGAGAGAGACTATAATATACATATAATATACTCTGTAATATAGAGAGACAGAGACTATAATATACATATAATATACTCTGTAATAAAGAGAGAGACAGAGACTATAATATACATATAATATACTCTGTAATATAGAGAGACAGAGACTATAATGTACATATAATATACTCTGTAATATATAGAGAGAGAGACAGAGACTATAATATACATATAATATACTCTGTAATATAGAGAGAGAGAGACAGAGACTATAATATACATATAATATACTCTGTAATATCGAGAGAGACAGAGACTATAATATACATGTAATATACTCTGTAATATAGAGAGAGACAGAGACTATAATATACATATAATATACTCTGTAATATAGAGAGAGACAGAGACTATAATATACATATAATATACTCTGTAATATAGAGAGAGAGAGAGAGAGACTATAATATACATATAATATACTCTGTAATATAGAGAGACAGAGACTATAATATACATATAATATACTCTGTAATAAAGAGAGAGACAGAGACTATAATATACATATAATATACTCTGTAATATAGAGAGACAGAGACTATAATATACATATAATATACTCTAATATATAGAGAGAGAGACAGAGACTATAATATACATATAATGTACTCTGTAATATAGAGAGAGAGAGACAGAGACTATAATATACATATAATATACTCTGTAATACAGAGAGAGACAGAGACTATAATATACATATAATATACTCTGTAATATAGAGAGAGAGACAGAGACTATAATATACATATAATATACTCTGTAATATAGAGAGAGAGAGACTATAATATACATATAATATACACTGTAATGTAGAGAGAGAGAGAGAGACTATAATATACATATAATATACTCTGTAATATAGAGAGAGACAGAGACTATAATATACATATAATATACTCTGTAATATAGAGAGACAGACAGAGTCTATAATATACATATAATATACTCTGTAATATAGAGAGAGAGAGAGAGACTATAATATACATATAATATACTCTGTAATATAGAGAGAGAGACTATAATATACATATAATATACTCTGTAATATAGTGAGAGAGAGACAGAGAGTATAATATACTCTGTAATATAGAGAGAGAGAGAAACTATAATATAGATATAATATACTCTGTAATATAGAGAGAGAGACTATTATATACATATAATATACTCTGTAATATAAAGAGACAGAGACTATAATATACATATAATATACTCTGTAATATAGAGAGAGAGAAAGAGACTATAATATACATATAATATACTCTGTAATATAGAGAGAGACAGAGACTATAATATACATATAATATACTCTGTAATATAGAGAGAGAGAGAGACTATAATATACATATAATATACTCTGTAATATAGAGAGAGAGACAGACTATAATATACATATAATATACTCTGTAATATAGAGAGAGACAGAAACTATAATATACATATAATATACTCTGGAATATAGAGAGAGACAGAGACTATAATATACATATAATATACTCTGTAATATAGAGAGTGACAGAGACTATAATATACATATAATATACTCTGTAATATAGAGAGAGACAGAGACTATAATATACATATAATATACTCTGTAATATAGAGAGAGAGACAGAGACTATAATATACATATAATATACTCTGTAATATAGAGAGAGACAGAGACTATAATATACATATAATATATTCTGTAATATAGAGAGAGAGACAGAGACTATAATATACATATAATATACTCTGTAATATAGAGAGAGACAGAGACTATAATATACATATAATATACTCTGTAATATAGAGAGAGAGAGACAGAGACTATAATATACATATAATATACTCTGTAATATCGAGAGAGACAGAGACTATAATATACATGTAATATACTCTGTAATATAGAGAGAGAGAGACTATAATATACATATAATATACTCTGTAATATAGAGAGAGACAGAGACTATAATATACATATAATATACTCTGTAATATAGAGAGAGAGAGAGAGAGAGAGAGACTATAATATACATATAATATACTCTGTAATATAGAGAGACAGAGACTATAATATACATATAATATACTCTGTAATAAAGAGAGAGACAGAGACTATAATATACATATAATATACTCTGTAATATAGAGAGACAGAGACTATAATATACATATAATATACTCTGTAATATATAGAGAGAGAGACAGAGACTATAATATACATATAATATACTCTGTAATATAGAGAGAGAGAGACAGAGACTATAATATACATATAATATACTCTGTAATATCGAGAGAGACAGAGACTATAATATACATGTAATATACTCTGTAATAATGAGAGAGACAGAGACTATAATATACATATAATATACTCTGTAATATAGAGAGAGACAGAGACTATAATATACATAAAATATACTCTGTAATATAGAGAGACAGAGACTATAATATACATATAATATACTATGTAATAAAGAGAGAGACAGAGACTATAATATACATATAATCTGTAATATAGAGAGACAGAGACTATAATATACATATAATATACTCTAATATATAGAGAGAGAGACAGAGACTATAATATACATATAATATACTCTGTAATACAGAGAGAGACAGAGACTATAATATACATATTATATACTCTGTAATATAGAGAGAGACAGAGACTATACTATACATATAATATACTCTGTAATATAGAGAGAGAGAGACTATAATATACATATAATATACACTGTAATGTAGAGAGAGAGAGAGAGACTATAATATACATATAATATACTCTGTAATATAGAGAGAGACAGAGACTATAATATACATATAATATACTCTGTAATATAGAGAGACAGACAGAGTCTATAATATACATATAATATACTCTGTAATATAGAGAGAGAGAGAGAGACTATAATATACATATAATATACTCTGTAATATAGAGAGAGAGACTATAATATACATATAATATACTCTGTAATATAGTGAGAGAGAGACAGAGAGTATAATATACTCTGTAATATAGAGAGAGAGAGAAACTATAATATAGATATAATATACTCTGTAATATAGAGAGAGAGACTATTATATACATATAATATACTCTGTAATATAAAGAGACAGAGACTATAATATACATATAATATACTCTGTAATATAGAGAGAGAGACAGAGACTATAATATACATATAATATACTCTGTAATATAGAGAGAGACAGAGACTATAATATACATATAATATACTCTATAATATAGAGAGAGAGACTATAATATACATATAATATACTCTGTAATATAGAGAGAGACAGAGACTATAATATACATATAATATACTCTGTAATATAGAGAGAGACAGAGACTATAATATACATATAATATATTCTGTAATATAGAGAGAGACAGAGACTATAATATACATATAATATACTCTGTAATATAGAGAGAGACAGAGACTATAATATACATATAATATACTCTGTAATATAGAGAGAGAGACAGGGACTATAATATACATATAATATACTCTGTAATATAGAGAGAGTTAGAGACTATAATATACATATAATATACTCTGTAATATAGAGAGAGAGACAGAGACTATAATATACATATAATATACTCTGTAATATAGAGAGAGACAGAGACTATAATATACATATAATATACTCTGATATATATATAGAGAGAGACAGAGACTATAATATACATATAATATACTCTGTAATATCGAGAGAGACAGAGACTATAATATACATGTAATATACTCTGTAATATAGAGAGAGAGAGAGACTATAATATACATATAATATACTCTGTAATATAGAGAGAGACAGAGACTATAATATACATATAATATACTCTGTAATATAGAGAGAGAGAGAGAGAGACTATAATATACATATAATATACTCTGTAATATAGAGAGACAGAGACTATAATATACATATAATATACTCTGTAATAAAGAGAGAGACAGAGACTATAATATACATATAATATACTCTGTAATATAGAGAGACAGAGACTATAATATACATATAATATACTCTGTAATATATAGAGAGAGAGACAGAGACTATAATATACATATAATATACTCTGTAATATAGAGAGAGAGAGACAGAGACTATAATATACATATAATATACTCTGTAATATAGAGAGAGACAGAGACTATAATATACATATAATATACTCTGTAATATAGAGAGAGAGAGACAGAGACTATAATATACATATAATATACTCTGTAATATAGAGAGAGAGAGGCTATAATATACATATAATATACACTGTAATGTAGAGAGAGAGAGAGAGAGACTATAATATACATATAATATACACTGTAATATAGAGAGAGACAGAGACTATAATATACATATAGTATACTCTGTAATATAGAGAGACAGACAGAGTCTATAATATACATATAATATACTCTGTAATATAGAGAGAGAGACTATAATATACATATAATATACTCTGTAATATAGAGAGAGAGACTATAATATACATATAATATACTCTGTAATATAGTGAGAGAGAGACAGAGAGTATAATATACTCTGTAATATAGAGAGAGAGAGAAACTATAATATAGATATAATATACTCTGTAATATAGAGAGAGTGACTATTATAGACATATAATATACTCTGTAATATAAAGAGACAGAGACTATAATATACATATAATATACTCTGTAATATAGAGAGAGACAGATACTATAATATACATATAATATACTCTGTAATATAGAGAGAGACAGAGACTATAATATACATATAATATACTCTGTAATATAGAGAGAGACAGAGACTATAATATACATATAATATACTCTGTAATATAGAGAGAGAGAGAGAGACTATAATATACATATAATATACTCTGTAATATAGAGAGAGAGAGACTATAATATAGATATAATATACTCTGTAATATAGAGAGAGACAGAGACTATAATATAGATATAATATACTCTGTAATATAGAGAGAGAGAGAGAGACTATAATGTACATATAATATACTCTGTAATATAGAGAGAGAGAGACTATAATATACATATAATATACTCTGTAATATAGAGAGAGAGAGACTATAATATACATATAAATACTCTGTAATATAGAGAGAGAGACAGAGACTATAAAAAACATATAATATACTCTGTAATATAGAGAGAGACAGAGACTATAATGTAGATATAATATACTCTGTAATATAGAGAGAACGAGACTATAATATACATATAATATGTTCTGTAATATAGAGAGAGACAGAGACTATAATATACATATAATATACTCTGTAATATAGAGAGAGAGAGACAGAGACTATAATATACATATAATATACTCTGTAATATAGAGAGAGTGAGACTATAATATACATATAATATACTCTGTAATATAGAGAGAGAGACAGAGAGTATAATATACATATAATATACTCTGTAATATAGAGAGAGACAGAGACTATAATATACATATAATATACTCTGTAATATAGAGAGAGAAACAGAGACTATAATATGCATATAATATACTCTGTAATATAGAGAGAGAGAGACAGAGACTCTAATATACATATAATATACTCTGTAATATAGAGAGAGACAGAGACTATAATATACATATAATATACTCTGTAATATAGAGAGATAGACTATAATATACATATAATATACTCTGTAATATAGAGACAGAGACTATAATATATATATAATATACTCTGTAATATAGAGAGAGACAGAGACTATAATATACATATAATATACTCTGTATAATAGAGAGAGACAGAGACTATAATTTACATATAATATACTCTGTAATATAGAGAGACAGAGACTATAATATACATATAATATACTCTGTAATATAGAGAGAGAGAGACAGAGACTATAATATACATATAATATACTCTGTAATATAGAGAGAGAGAGACTATAATATACAAATAATATACTCTGTAATATAGAGAGAGAGACAGAGACTATAATATACATATAATATACTCTGTAATATAGAGAGAGAGACAGAGACTATAATATACATATAATATACTCTGTAATATAGAGAGAGAGAGACTATAATATACATATAATATACTATGTAATATAGAGAGAGAGACAGAGACCATAATATACATATAATATACTCTGTAATATAGAGAGAGAGAGACTATAATATACATATAATATACTCTGTAATATAGAGAGAGACAGAGACAATAATATACATATAATATACTCTGTAATATAGAGAGAGAGACAGAGACTATAATATACATATAATAAACTCTGTAATATAGAGAGAGAGAGACTATAAAATACATATAACATAATCTGTAATATAGAGAGAGACAGAGACTATAATATACATATAATATACTCTGTAATATAGAGAGAGAGAGACTATAATATACATATAATATACTCTGTAATATAGAGAGAGAGAGACTATAATATACATATAATATACTCTGTATTATAGAGAGAGAGACAGAGACTATAATATACATATAATATACTCTGTAATATAGAGAGACAGACAGAGTCTATAATATACATATAATATACTCTGAAATATAGAGAGAGAGAGAGAGACTATAATATACATATAATATACTCTGTAATATAGAGAGAGAGACTATAATATACATATAATATACTCTGTAATATAGTGAGAGAGAGACAGAGAGTATAATATACTCTGTAATATAGAGAGAGAGAGAAACTATAATATAGATATAATATACTCTGTAATATAGAGAGAGAGACTATTATATACATATAATATACTCTGTAATATAAAGAGACAGAGACTATAATATACATATAATATACTCTGTAATATAGAGAGAGAGACAGAGACTATAATATACATATAATATACTCTGTAATATAGAGAGAGACAGAGACTATAATGTACATATAATATACTCTGTAATATAGAGAGAGAGAGAGACTATAATATACATTTAATATACTCTGTAATATAGAGAGAGAGAGAGACTATAATATACATATAATATACTCTGTAATATAGAGAGAGACAGAGACTATAATATACATATAATATACTCTGTAATATAGAGAGAGACAGAGACTATAATATACATATAATATACTCTGTAATATAGAGAGAGACAGAGACTATAATATACATATAATATACTCTGTAATATACAGAGAGACAGAGACTATAATATACATATAATATACTCTGTAATATAGAGAGAGAGACAGAGACTCTAATATACATATAATATACTCTGTAATATAGAGAGAGACAGAGACTATAATATACATATAATATACTCTGTAATATAGAGAGAGAGACAGAGACTATAATATACATATAATATACTCTGTAATATAGAGAGAGACAGAGACTATAATATACATATAATATACTCTGTAATATATAGAGAGAGAGACAGAGACTATAATATACATATAATATACTCTGTAATATCGAGAGAGACAGTGACTATAATATACATGTAATATACTCTGTAATATAGAGAGAGAGAGAGACTATAATATACATATAATATACTCTGTAATATAGAGAGAGACAGAGACTATATTATACATATAATATACTCTGTAATATAGAGAGAGAGAGAGAGAGACTATAATATACATATAATATACTCTGTAATATAGAGAGACAGAGACTATATTATACATATAATATACTCTGTAATAAAGAGAGAGACAGAGACTATAATATTCATATAATATACTCTGTAATATAGAGAGACAGAGACTATAATATACATATAATATACTCTGTAATATATAGAGAGAGAGACAGAGACTATAATATACATATAATATACTCTGTAATATAGAGAGAGAGAGACAGAGACTATAATATACATATAATATACTCTGTAATATAGAGAGAGACAGAGACTATAATATACATATAATATACACTGTAATATAGAGAGAGAGAGACAGAGACTATAATATACATATAATATACTCTGTAATATAGAGAGAGAGAGGCTATAATATACATATAATATACACTGTAATGTAGAGAGAGAGAGAGAGAGACTATAATATACATATAATATACACTGTAATATAGAGAGAGACAGAGACTATAATATACATATAATATACTCTGTAATATAGAGAGACAGACAGAGTCTATAATATACATATAATATACTCTGTAATATAGAGAGAGACAGAGACTATAATATACATATAATATACTCTGTAATATAGAGAGAGAGACTATAATATACTCTGTAATATAGTGAGAGAGAGACAGAGAGTATAATATACTCTGTAATATAGAGAGAGAGAGAAACTATAATATAGATATAATATACTCTGTAATATAGAGAGAGAGACTATTATAGACATATAATATACTCTGTAATATAAAGAGACAGAGACTATAATATACATATAATATACTCTGTAATATAGAGAGAGACAGATACTATAATATACATATAATATACTCTGTAATATAGAGAGAGACAGAGACTATAATATAGATATAATATACTCTGTAATATCGAGAGAGAGAGAGAGACTATAATGTACATATAATATACTCTGTAATATAGAGAGAGAGAGACTATAATATACATATAATATACTCTGTAATATAGAGAGAGAGAGAGACTATAATATACATATAAATACTCTGTAATATAGAGAGAGAGACAGAGACTATAAAAAACATATAATTTACTCTGTAATATAGAGAGAGACAGAGACTATAATGTAGATATAATATACTCTGTAATATAGAGAGAACGAGACTATAATATACATATAATATATTCTGTAATATAGAGAGAGACAGAGACTATAATATACATATAATATACTCTGTAATATAGAGAGAGAGAGACAGAGACTATAATATACATATAATATACTCTGTAATATAGAGAGAGTGAGACTATAATATACATATAATATACTCTGTAATATAGAGAGGAGACAGAGAGTATAATATACATATAATATACTCTGTAATATAGAGAGAGACAGAGACTATAATATACATATAATATACTCTGTAATATAGAGAGAGAAACAGAGACTATAATATGCATATAATATACTCTGTAATATAGAGAGAGAGAGACAGAGACTATAATATACATATAATATACTCTGTAATATAGAGAGAGACAGAGACTATAATATACATATAATATACTCTGTAATATAGAGAGATAGACTATAATATACATATAATATACTCTGTAATATAGAGACAGAGACTATAATATATATATAATATACTCTGTAATATAGAGAGAGACAGAGACTATAATATACATATAATATACTCTGTATAATAGAGAGAGACAGAGACTATAATTTACATATAATATACTCTGTAATATAGAGAGACAGAGACTATAATATACATATAATATACTCTGTAATATAGAGAGAGAGAGACAGAGACTATAATATACATATAATATACTCTGTAATATAGAGAGAGAGAGAGACTATAATATACAAATAATATACTCTGTAATATAGAGAGAGAGACAGAGACTATAATATACATATAATATACTCTGTAATATAGAGAGAGAGACAGAGACTATAATATACATATAATATACTCTGTAATATAGAGAGAGAGAGACTATAATATACATATAATATACTATGTAATATAGAGAGAGAGACAGAGACCATAATATACATATAATATACTCTGTAATATCGAGAGACAGAGACTATAATATACATATAATATACTCTGTAATATAGAGAGAGACAGAGACTATAATATACATATAATATACTCTGTAATATAGAGAGAGAGACAGAGACTATAATATACATATAATATACTCTGTAATATAGAGAGAGAGAGACTATAATATACATATAATATAATCTGTAATATAGAGAGAGACAGAGACTATAATATACATATAATATACTCTGTAATATAGAGAGAGAGAGACTATAATATACATATAATATACTCTGTAATATAGAGAGAGAGAGACTATAATATACATATAATATACTCTGTATTATAGAGAGAGAGACAGAGACTATAATATACATATAATATACTCTGTAATATAGAGAGAGAGAGACAGAGACTATAATATACATATTATACACTGTAATATAGAGAGAGAGAGAGAGACTATAATATCCATATAATATACTCTGTAATATAGAGAGAGAGACTATAATATACATACAATATACTCTGTAATATAGAGAGAGAGACTATAATATACATATAATATACTCTCTAATATAGAGAGAGAGACAGAGACTATAATATACATATAATATACTCTGTAATATAGAGAGAGAGAGACTATAATATACCTATAATATACTCTGTAATATAGAGAGAGAGACAGAGACTATAATATACATATAATATACTCTGTAATATAGAGAGAGAGAGAGTCTATAATATACATATAATATACTCTGTAATATAGAGAGAGAGAGAGACTATAATATACATATAATATACTCTGTAATATAGAGAGAGAGACAGAGACTATAATATACATATAATATACTCTGTAATATAGAGAGAGAGAGACAGAGACTATAATATACATATAATATACTCTGTAATATAGAGAGAGAGAGACAGAGACTATAATATACATATAATATACTCTGCAATATAGAGAGAGACAGAGACTATAATATACATATAATATACTCTGTAATATAGAGAGAGAGAGACTATAATATACATATAATATACTCTGTAATATAGAGAGGCAGAGACTATAATATACATATAATATACTCTGTAATATAGAGAGAGAGAGACAGAGACTATAATATACATATTATACACTGTAATATAGAGAGAGAGAGAGACTATAATATACATATAATATACCCTGTAATTTGGTCGGGGCAATGGTGGTGAGGATGATGGTGGTGGGGGCGATGGTGGGCGCGATGGTGGTGGGGGCGATGGTGGTGGGGGCGATGGTGGTGGGGGCGATGGTGGTGGGGGCGATGGTGGTGGTGGCGATGGTGGTGGGGGCGATGGTGGGGGCGATGGTTGGGAGGGCGATGGTTGTGAGGGCGATGGTGGTGGGGGTGATGGTGGGGAGGGCGATGGTGGTGGGGGCGATGGTTGTGGGGTCGATGGTGGTGGGGGCGATGTTGGTGGGGCGATGGTGGGGTCGATGGTGGGGAGGGCAATGGTGGTGGGGGCGATGGTTGTGGGGTCGATGGTGGTGGGGGCGATGGTGGTGGGGGCGATGGTGGGGGGGGCGATGGTGGTGGGGGCGATGCTGGTGGGGGTGATGGTGGTGGGGGCGATGGTGGTGGGGGCGATGGTGGGGGCGATGGTGTTGGGGGCGATGGTGGGGGGGGCGATGGTGGTGGGGGCGATGGTGGGGGCGATGATGTTGGGGGCGATGGTGTTGGGGGCGATGATGGGTGCGATGGTGGTGGGGGCGATGGTGGGGGGCGATGGTGGTGGGGGCGATGGTGGTGGGGGCGATGGTGGGGGCGATGGTGGGGAGGGCGATGGTGGTGGGGGCGATGGTTGTGGGGGCGATGGTGGTGGGGGTGATGGTGGGGAGGGCGAAGGTGGTGGGGGCGATTGTTGTGGAGTCGATGGTGGTGGGGGTGATGGTGGTGGGGGTGATGGTGGTGGGGGTGATGGTGGTGGGGGCGATGGTGGTGGGGGTGATGGTGGTGGGGGCGATGGTGGTGGGGGTGATGGTGGTGGGGGTGATGGTGGGGGGGGTGATGGTGGTGGGGGCGATGGTGGTGGGGCGATGGTGGGGGCGATGGTGGGGAGGGCGATGGTGGTGGGGGCGATGGTTGTGGGGTCGATGGTGGTGGGGGCGATGGTGGTGGGGTCGATGGTGGTGGGGTCGATGGTGGTGGGGGCGATGGTGGGGGCGATGGTTGGGAGGGC
>NW_027599547.1:0-24946 GCF_964194155.1 Cetorhinus maximus
GACCCTGTCTCTCTCTCTGTCGCTCGACCCGTCTCTCTCTCTGTCGCTCGACCCGTCTCTCTCTCTCTCTCGTGATCGACCCCATCTATCTCCCTCGCACTCGCTCGACCCGTCTCTCTCTCTCTCTCTAGTGATCGACCCCATCTCTCTCTCTCTCTCTCGATCGACCCGTCTCTCTCTCTCTCTCTCAAACCCGTCTCTCTCTCGTTCGACCCTGTCTCTCTCTCTCGCTCGCTCAACCCCGTCTCTCTCTCTCGCTCGACCCCGTCTCTCTCTCACTCTCTCTCGACCCAGACTCTCTCTCTCTCAACCCCGTCTCTCTCTCTCTCTCTCTCGCTCCACCTCCTTCACTCTCTCTCTCGCTCGACCCCGTGTCTCTCTCTTGCTCGACACCGTCTCTCTCTCTCTCTCTCGCTCGACTTCGTCTCTCACTCTCTCTCTCGCTCGACCCCTTCTCTCTCTCTCTCGCTCAACCCCGTCTCTCTCTGTCTCTCTCTTGACCCCATCTCTCTCTCTCGCTCTCGCTCGACCCCATCCCTCTCTCTCTCTCTCTCAACCTCCTTCTCTCTCTCTCTCGCTCGATCCCGTCTCTCTCTCTCTTGCTTGACCCCGTCTCCCTTTCACTCTCACACGACCCCGTCACTCTCTCTCTCTCGCTCCTCCCCGTCTCGCACACTCTCTCGCTCGACCCCGTCTCTCTCTCTCTCTCTCTTTCTCGCTCGACCCCGTCTCTCTCTCTCCCTCATTTGACCCCATCTCTCTCTCTCTCTCTCGCTCGACCCCGTCTCTCTCTCTCGCTCTCGCTCGACCCCGTCTCTCTCTCTCTCTTTCTTGCTTGACCCCTTCTCTCTCCCTCTATCTCGCTCGACCCGTCTCGCTCTCTCTCTCTCTCTCGCTCGACCCCGTCTCTCTCCCTCGCTCGACCCCGTCTCTCTCCCTCGCTCGACCCCGTCTCTCTCTCCCTCGCTCGACCCCGTCTCTCTCTCTCTCTCGACCCCGTCTCTCTCTCGTTCGACCCTGTCTCTCTCTCTCGCTCGCTCAACCCCCTCTCTCTCTCTCGCTCGACCCGTCTCTCTCTCTCGCTCGACCCTGTCTATCTCTCTGTCTCGCTCGACCCTGTCTCTCTCTCTCGCTCGACCCCGTCTCTCTGTCTCTCTCTCTCGCTCAACCTCCTCTCTCTCTCTCGCTCAATCCCGTCTGTCTCTCTCTCGCTCGACCCCGTCTCTCTCTCTCTCGCTCGACCCCGTCTCTCTCTCTCTCTCGCTCGACCCCGTCTCTCTCCCTCGCTCGACACCGTCTCTCTCTCTCTCGCTCGACCCCGTCTCTCTCTCTCTCTCTCTCGACCCCGTCTCGCTCTCGCTCGATCCTGTCTCTCTATCTCTCTCGACCCCGTAACTCTCTCTCTCGACCCCGTCTCTCTCTCTCTCGCTCGACCCCGTCTCTCTCTCTCTCTCTTTCTCGCTCGACCCCGTCTCTCTCTCTCCCTTGTTTGACCCCGTCTCTCTATCTCTCTCGCTCGACCCCGTCTCTCTCTCTCTCACTCGACCCTATCTCTCTCTCTCTCGCTCGACCCCGTCTCTCTCTCTCGCTCTCGCTCGACCCCGTCTCTCTCTCTCTCTTTCTCGCTCGACCCCGTCTCTCTCCCTCTATCTCGCTCGACCCATCTCGCTCTCTCTCTCTCTCTTGCTCGACCCCGTATCCCTCTCTCTCTCGCTCGACCCCGTCTCTCTCCCTCGCTCGACCCCGTCTCTCTCTCTCTCTCTCAAACCCGTCTCTCTCTCGTTCGACCCTGTCTCTCTCTCTCGCTCGCTCAACCCCATCTCTCTCTCTCGCTCGACCCCGTCTCTCTCTCACTCTCTCTCGACCCAGACTCTCTCTCTCTCGACCCCGTCTCTCTCTCTCTCTCTCTCGCTCCACCTCCTTCACTCTCTCTCTCTTGCTCGACACCGTCTCTCTCTCTCTCTCTCGCTCGACTTCGTCTCTCACTCTCTCTCTCGCTCGACCCCTTCTCTCTCTCTCTCGCTCAACCCCGTCTCTCTCTGTCTCTCTCTTGACCCCATCTCTCTCTCTCGCTCTCGCTCGACCCCATCCCTCTCTCTCTCTCTCTCAACCTCCTTCTCTCTCTCTCTCGCTCGATCCCGTCTCTCTCTCTCTTGCTTGACCCCGTCTCCCTTTCACTCTCACACGACCCCGTCACTCTCTCTCTCTCGCTCCTCCCCGTCTCGCACACTCTCTCGCTCGACCCCGTCTCTCTCTCTCTCTCTCTTTCTCGCTCGACCCCGTCTCTCTCTCTCCCTCATTTGACCCCATCTCTCTCTCTCTCTCTCGCTCGACCCCGTCTCTCTCTCTCGCTCTCGCTCGACCCCGTCTCTCTCTCTCTCTTTCTCGCTTGACCCCTTCTCTCTCCCTCTATCTCGCTCGACCCGTCTCGCTCTCTCTCTCTCTCTCGCTCGACCCCGTCTCTCTCCCTCGCTCGACCCCGTCTCTCTCCCTCGCTCGACCCCGTCTCTCTCTCCCTCGCTCGACCCCGTCTCTCTCTCTCTCTCGACCCCGTCTCTCTCTCGTTCGACCCTGTCTCTCTCTCTCGCTCGCTCAACCCCCTCTCTCTCTCTCGCTCGACCCCGTCTCTCTCTCTCTCGACCCCGTCACTCCTTCTCTCGACCCCGTCTCTCTCTCTCTCTCGCTCGACCCCGTCTCTCTCTTTCTCTCTCTCGCTCGCTCGACCCCGTCTCCCCCTCTCGCTCTCTCGACCCCGTCTCTCTCTCTCTCCCTCGCTCGACCCCGTCTCTCTCTCTCTCTCTCGACCCCGTCTCTCTCTTGTTCGACCCTGTCTCTCTCTCAAGCTCGCTCAACCCCGTCTCTCTCTCTCGCTCGACCCCGTCTCTCTCTCTCTCTCTCGACCCCGTCACTCCTTCTCTCGACCCCGTCTCTCTCTCACTCTCTCTCGACCCCGTCTCTCTCTCGCTCCACCCCGTCTCTCTCTCTCTCTCGCTCGACCCCGTCTCTCTCTTTCTCTCTCTCGCTCGCTCAACCCCGTCTCCCCCTCTCGCTCTCTCGACCCCGTCTCTCTCTCTCGATCTCGCTCGACCCCGTCTCTCTCTCTGTCGCTTGACCCATCTCTCTCTCTCTCTCTCGCTCGACCCCATCTCTCTCCCTCTCTCTCGCTCGACTCGTCTCGCTCTGTCTCTCTCGCTCAACCCCGTCTCTCTCTCTCTCTCTCTCTTGACCCCGTCTCCCTCTATTGCTCGACCTCGTCTTTCTCTCTCTCTCGACCACGTCTGTCTCACACTTGACCCCGTCTCTCTCTCTCACTCGATACTGTCTCTCTCCCTCGCTCGACACCATCTCTCTCTCTCGCTCGACCCCGTCTCTCTCTCTCTCTCTCGCTCAATCTCCTCTCTCTCTCTCGCTCGATCACGTCTGCCACTCTCTCGCTCGACCCTGTCTCTCTCACTCTCTCGCTCGACCCTGTCTCTCTCTCTCTCGCTCTCGCTCGACCCCGTCTCTCTCTCTCTCTCTCGCTCCACCCGTCTCGCTCTCTCTCTCTCGCTCAACCTCCATCTCTCTCTCTCTCGCTCAACCCGCTCTCTCTCTCTCGCTCGACCCCGTCTCTCTCTCTCTCGACACCGTCTCTCTCTCTCTCGCTCGTTCGATGCCGTCTCTCTCTCTCTCGCTCGACCCTGTCTCTCTCTCTCGCTCGACCGCGTTTCTCTCTCTCTCTCGATCGACCCTGTCACTCTCCCTCTCTCGCTCGACCCCGTCTCTCTCTCTCTCTCTCGCTCGAAACCGTTCCTCTCTCTCTCTCGCTCGACCCCGTCACTCTCCCTCTCTCGCTCGACCCCGTCTCTCTCTCTCTCTCTCTCGCTCGACCCTGTCTCTCTCTCTCGCTCGACCGTGTTTCTCTCTCTCTCTCGTTCGACCCCGTCACTCTCACTCGACCCCGTCTCTCTCTCTCTCGCTCGACCCCGTCTCTCTCTCTCTCGCTCGACCCCTTCTCTCTCTCTCGATCGACACCGTCTCTCTCTCTCTCTCGCCGCCGTCTCACCCCCTCTGTTTCACTCGACTCATCTTGCTCACTCTCTCATGCTCAACCCCGTCTCTCTCTCTCTCTCTCTCGACCCCATCTCTCTCTATTGCTCGACCCCGTCTTTCTCTCTCTCTCGACCAATTCTATCTCTCGCTTGACCCCGTCTCTCTCTCTCGCTCGACACCGTCTCTCTCTCTCTCGCTCGTTCGATGCCGTCTCTCTCTCTCTCGCTCGACCGTGTCTCTCTCTCTCGCTCGACCGCGTTTCTCTCTCTCTCTCGCTCGACCCCGTCACTCTCCCTCTCTCGCTCGACCCCGTCTCTCTCTCTCTCTCTCGCTCGAACCCGTTCCTCTCCCTCTGTCGCTCGACCCCGTCTATCTCTCTCTCTCTCTCGCTCTACCCTGTCTCTCTCTCACTCTCTCTTGACCCAGTCTCTTTCTCTCTCGACCCTGTCTCTCTCTCTCTCTCTCTCTCGCTCTACCCTGTCTCTCTCTCACTCTCTCTCGACCCAGTCTCTTTCTCTCTCGACCCTGTCTCTCTCTCTGTCGCTCGACCCGTCTCTCTCTCTGTCGCTCGACCCGTCTCTCTCTCTCTCTCGTGATCGACCCCATCTATCTCCCTCGCACTCGCTCGACCCGTCTCTCTCTCTCTCTCTAGTGATCGACCCCATCTCTCTCTCTCTCTCTCGATCGACCCCGTCTCTCTCTCTCGCTCCACCCCGTCTCTCTCTCTCGCTCGACCCTGTCTATCTCTCTGTCTCGCTCGACCCTGTCTCTCTCTCTCGCTCGACCCCGTCTCTCTGTCTCTCTCTCTCGCTCAACCTCCTCTCTCTCTCTCGCTCAATCCCGTCTGTCTCTCTCTCGCTCGACCCCGTCTCTCTCTCTCTCGCTCGACCCCGTCTCTCTCTCTCTCTCGCTCGACCCCGTCTCTCTCCCTCGCTCGACACCGTCTCTCTCTCTCTCGCTCGACCCCGTCTCTCTCTCTCTCTCTCTCGACCCCGTCTCGCTCTCGCTCGATCCTGTCTCTCTATCTCTCTCGACCCCGTAACTCTCTCTCTCGACCCCGTCTCTCTCTCTCTCGCTCGACCCCGTCTCTCTCTCTCTCTCTTTCTCGCTCGACCCCGTCTCTCTCTCTCCCTTGTTTGACCCCGTCTCTCTATCTCTCTCGCTCGACCCCGTCTCTCTCTCTCTCACTCGACCCTATCTCTCTCTCTCTCGCTCGACCCCGTCTCTCTCTCTCGCTCTCGCTCGACCCCGTCTCTCTCTCTCTCTTTCTCGCTCGACCCCGTCTCTCTCCCTCTATCTCGCTTGACCCATCTCGCTCTCTCTCTCTCTCTTGCTCGACCCCGTATCCCTCTCTCTCTCGCTCGACCCCGTCTCTCTCCCTCGCTCGACCCCGTCTCTCTCTCTCTCTCTCAAACCCGTCTCTCTCTCGTTCGACCCTGTCTCTCTCTCTCGCTCGCTCAACCCCGTCTCTCTCTCTCGCTCGACCCCGTCTCTCTCTCACTCTCTCTCGACCCAGTCTCTCTCTCTCTCGACCCCGTCTCTCTCTCTCTCTCGCTCCACCTCCTTCACTCTCTCTCTCGCTCGACCCCGTGTCTCTCTCTTGCTCGACACCGTCTCTCTCTCTCTCTCTCGCTCGACTTCGTCTCTCACTCTCTCTCTCGCTCGACCCCTTCTCTCTCTCTCTCGCTCAACCCCGTCTCTCTCTGTCTCTCTCTTGACCCCATCTCTCTCTCTCGCTCTCGCTCGACCCCATCCCTCTCTCTCTCTCTCTCAACCTCCTTCTCTCTCTCTCTCGCTCGATCCCGTCTCTCTCTCTCTTGCTTGACCCCGTCTCCCTTTCACTCTCACACGACCCCGTCACTCTCTCTCTCTCGCTCCTCCCCGTCTCGCACACTCTCTCGCTCGACCCCGTCTCTCTCTCTCTCTCTCTTTCTCGCTCGACCCCGTCTCTCTCTCTCCCTCATTTGACCCCATCTCTCTCTCTCTCTCTCGCTCGACCCCGTCTCTCTCTCTCGCTCTCGCTCGACCCCGTCTCTCTCTCTCTCTTTCTCGCTTGACCCCTTCTCTCTCCCTCTATCTCGCTCGACCCGTCTCGCTCTCTCTCTCTCTCTCGCTCGACCCCGTCTCTCTCCCTCGCTCGACCCCGTCTCTCTCCCTCGCTCGACCCCGTCTCTCTCTCCTCGCTCGACCCCGTCTCTCTCTCTCTCTCGACCCCGTCTCTCTCTCTCTCTCGACCCCGTCTCTCTCTCGTTCGACCCTGTCTCTCTCTCTCGCTCGCTCAACCCCCTCTCTCTCTCTCGCTCGACCCCGTCTCTCTCTCTCTCGACCCCGTCACTCCTTCTCTCGACCCCGTCTCTCTCTCTCTCTCGCTCGACCCCGTCTCTCTCTTTCTCTCTCTCGCTCGCTCGACCCCGTCTCCCCCTCTCGCTCTCTCGACCCCGTCTCTCTCTCTCTCCCTCGCTCGACCCCGTCTCTCTCTCTCTCTCTCGACCCCGTCTCTCTCTTGTTCGACCCTGTCTCTCTCTCAAGCTCGCTCAACCCCGTCTCTCTCTCTCGCTCGACCCCGTCTCTCTCTCTCTCTCTCGACCCCGTCACTCCTTCTCTCGACCCCGTCTCTCTCTCTCTCTCTCGACCCCGTCACTCCTTCTCTCGACCCCGTCTCTCTCTTTCTCTCTCTCGCTCGCTCAACCCCGTCTCCCCCTCTCGCTCTCTCGACCCCGTCTCTCTCTCTCGATCTCGCTCGACCCCGTCTCTCTCTCTGTCGCTTGACCCATCTCTCTCTCTCTCTCTCGCTCGACCCCATCTCTCTCCCTCTCTCTCGCTCGACTCGTCTCGCTCTGTCTCTCTCGCTCAACCCCGTCTCTCTCTCTCTCTCTCTCTTGACCCCGTCTCCCTCTATTGCTCGACCTCGTCTTTCTCTCTCTCTCGACCACATCTGTCTCACACTTGACCCCGTCTCTCTCTCTCACTCGATACTGTCTCTCTCCCTCGCTCGACACCATCTCTCTCTCTCGCTCGACCCCGTCTCTCTCTCTCTCTCTCGCTCAATCTCCTCTCTCTCTCTCGCTCGATCACGTCTGCCACTCTCTCGCTCGACCCTGTCTCTCTCACTCTCTCGCTCGACCCTGTCTCTCTCTCTCTCGCTCTCGCTCGACCCCGTCTCTCTCTCTCTCTCTCGCTCCACCCGTCTCGCTCTCTCTCTCTCGCTCGACCCCGTCTCTCTCTCTCTCTCTCTCTCGCTCGACCCCGTCTCTCTCTCTCGCTCGTTCGACCCCGTCTCTCTCTCTCTCGCTCTCGCTCGACCCCGTCTCTCTCTCTGTCACTTGACCCGTCTCTGTCTCTCTCTCACTCGACCCCGTCTCTCTCTCTCTGTCGCTCGACCCCATCTCTCTCTCCCTCTCTCGCTTGACCCCGTCTCTCTCCCTCGCTCGACCCCGTCTCTCTCTCCCTCGCTCGACCCCGTCTCTCTCTCTCTCTCTCGACCCCGTCTCTCTCTCGTTCGACCCTGTCTCTCTCTCTCGCTCGCTCAACCCCCTCTCTCTCTCTCGCTCGACCCCGTCTCTCTCTCTCTCGACCCCGTCACTCCTTCTCTCGACCCCGTCTCTCTCTCTCTCTCGCTCGACCCCGTCTCTCTCTTTCTCTCTCTCGCTCGCTCGACCCCGTCTCCCCCTCTCGCTCTCTCGACCCCTTCTCTCTCTCTCTCCCTCGCTCGACCCCGTCTCTCTCTCTCTCTCTCGACCCCGTCTCTCTCTTGTTCGACCCTGTCTCTCTCTCAAGCTCGCTCAACCCCGTCTCTCTCTCTCGCTCGACCCCGTCTCTCTCTCTCTCTCTCGACCCCGTCACTCCTTCTCTCGACCCCGTCTCTCTCTCACTCTCTCTCGACCCCGTCTCTCTCTCGCTCCACCCCGTCTCTCTCTCTCTCTCGCTCGACCCCGTCTCTCTCTTTCTCTCTCTCGCTCGCTCAACCCCGTCTCCCCCTCTCGCTCTCTCGACCCCGTCTCTCTCTCTCGATCTCGCTCGACCCCGTCTCTCTCTCTGTCGCTTGACCCATCTCTCTCTCTCTCTCTCGCTCGACCCCATCTCTCTCCCTCTCTCTCGCTCGACTCGTCTCGCTCTGTCTCTCTCGCTCAACCCCGTCTCTCTCTCTCTCTCTCTCTTGACCCCGTCTCCCTCTATTGCTCGACCTCGTCTTTCTCTCTCTCTCGACCACGTCTGTCTCACACTTGACCCCGTCTCTCTCTCTCACTCGATACTGTCTCTCTCCCTCGCTCGACACCATCTCTCTCTCTCGCTCGACCCCGTCTCTCTCTCTCTCTCTCGCTCAATCTCCTCTCTCTCTCTCGCTCGATCACGTCTGCCACTCTCTCGCTCGACCCTGTCTCTCTCACTCTCTCGCTCGACCCTGTCTCTCTCTCTCTCGCTCTCGCTCGACCCCGTCTCTCTCTCTCTCTCTCGCTCCACCCGTCTCGCTCTCTCTCTCTCGCTCGACCCCGTCTCTCTCTCTCTCTCTCTCTCTCGCTCGACCCCGTCTCTCTCTCTCGCTCGTTCGACCCCGTCTCTCTCTCTCTCGCTCTCGCTCGACCCCGTCTCTCTCTCTGTCACTTGACCCGTCTCTGTCTCTCTCTCACTCGACCCCATCTCTCTCTCTCTGTCGCTCGACCCCATCTCTCTCTCCCTCTCTCGCTTGACCCCGTCTCTCTCTATCGCTCGACACCGTCTCTCTCTCTCGCTCTACACCGTCTCTCACTCTCTCTCGCTCCATCCCGTCTCTCCCCCTCTCTCTCGCTCGACTCGTCTCGCTCGCTCTCTCTCGCTCGACCCCGTCTCTCTCTCTCGCTCGACCCCGTCTATCTCTCTGTCTCGCTCGACCCTGTCTCTCTCTCTCGCTCAACCCCGTCTCTCTGTCTCTCTCTCTCGCTCAACCTCCTTCTCTCTCTCTCTCGCTCGATCCCGTCTGTCTCTCTCTCGCTCGACCCCGTCTCTCTCACTCTCGCTCGACCCCGTCTCTCTCTCTCTCGCTCGACCCCGTCTCTCTCCCTCGCTCGACACCGTCTCTCTCTCTCTCGCTTGACCCCTTCTCTCTCTCTCTCTCTCTCTTTCGCTCAATCTCCTTCTCTCTCTCTCTCGCTCGATCACGTCTGTCACTCTCTCGCTCGACCCCGTCTCTCTCACTCTCTCGCTCAACCCCGTCTCTCTCTCTCTCGCTCGACCCCGTCTCTCTCTCTCTCTCTCGCTCCACCCGTCTCCCTCTCTGTCGCTTGACCCATCCCTCTCTCTGTCGCTCAACCCCGTCTCTCTCTCTCTCTCTCTCGCTCGACCCCGTCTCTCTCCCTCTATCTCGCTCGACTCATCTCGCTCTGTCTCTCTCGCTCAACCCCGTCTCTCTCTCTCTCTCGCTCGACCCCGTCTCTCTCTCTCGCTCGACCCTGTCTATCTCTCTGTTGATCGACCCGTCTCTCTCTCTCGCTCGCTCGACCCCGTCTCTCTCTCTCTCTCTCTCGACACCGTCACTCCCTCTCTTGAACCCGTCGCTCTCTCACTCTCTCCCGACCCCGTCTCTCTCTCGCTTGACCGTCTCTCTCTCTCTATCTCGACCCCGTCACTCTCTCTCTCGACCCCGTCTCTCTCTCTCTCTCTCTCACTCAACCCCGTCTCTCTCTCGCACTCTCGCTTGACCCCATCTCTCTCTCTCTCGCTCCACCCCGTCTCTCTCCCTCACTCTCGCTCGACCCCGTCTCTCTCTCTCTCTCTCGCTCGACACCGTCTCTCTCCCTCTATCTCGCTCGACCCGTCTCGCTCTCTCTTTCTCGCTCGAAACCGTCTCTCTCTCTCACTATCTCGACCCCGTCTCTCTCTCTCGCTTGACCCTGTCTCTCTCTCTCTCTAGCTCGACCCCGTCTCTCTCTCTCGCTCGACCCCGTCTCTCTCTCTCTCTATATCGACCCCGTACTTCTCTTGCTCGACCGTCTCTCTCTCTCAGTTGATCGACCCGTCTCTCTCTCTCGCTCGCTCGACCCCGTCTCTCTCTCTCTCTCTCGCGAACCCGTCACTCCCTCTCTCGACCCCATCTCTCTCTCACTCTCTCTCGACCCCGTCTCTCTCTCGCTCGAGCCTGTCTCTCTCTCTCTCTCTCGACCCCGTCACCCTCTCTCTCGACCCCTTCTCTCTCTCTCTCTCTCTCTCGCTCGACCCCGTCTCTCTCTCTCTCTCGTTTGACCCCGTCTCTCTCTCCCTCTCGCTCGACCCCGTCTCCCTCTCTCTCTCTCGCTCGACCCCATCTCTCTCTCTCTCGCTCGACCTCGTCTCTCTCTCTCTCTCGCTCGACCCCGGCTCTCTCCCTCGCTCGACACCATCTCTCTATCTCTCGCTCGACCCCATCTCTCTCTCTCTCTCTCTCTCAATCTCCTTCTCTCTCTCTCTCTCGCTCGATCACGTCTGTCACTCTCTCGCTCGACCCCGTCTCTCTCATTCTCTCCCTCGACCTCGTCTCTCTCTCTCTCGCTCTCGCTCGACCCCGTCTCTCTCTCTCTCTCTCGCTCCACCCGTCTCGCTCTCTCTCGCTCAACCCCGTCTCTCTCTCTCTCTCTCGCTCGCTCGACCCCGTCTCTCTCTCTCGCTCGTTCGACCCCGTCTCTCTCTCTCTCGCTCTTGCTCGACCCCGTCTCTCTCTCTGTCGCTTGACCCGTCTCTGTCTCTCTCTCTCTCGCTCGACCCCTTCTCCCCCTCTCTCTCTCGACCCCGTCTCTCTCTCTCGATCTCGCTCGACCCCGTCTCCCTCTCTGTCGCTTGACCCATCCCTCTCTCTCTCGCTCGACCCCGTCTCTCTCACTCTCTCGGTCCACCCCGTCTCGCTCACTCGCTCGCTCGACCCCGTCTCTCTCTCTCTCTCTCGCGAACCCGTCACTCCCTCTCTCGACCCCATCTCTCTCTCACTCTCTCTCGACCCCGTCTCTCTCTCGCTCGAGCCTGTCTCTCTCTCTCTCTCTCGACCCCGTCACCCTCTCTCTCGACCCCTTCTCTCTCTCTCTCTCTCTCTCGCTCGACCCCGTCTCTCTCTCTCTCGTTTGACCCCGTCTCTCTCTCCCTCTCGCTCGACCCCGTCTCCCTCTCTCTCTCTCGCTCGACCCCATCTCTCTCTCTCTCGCTCGACCTCGTCTCTCTCTCTCTCTCGCTCGACCCCGTCTCTCTCCCTCACTCGACACCATCTCTCTCTCTCTCGCTCGACCCCATCTCTCTCTCTCTCTCTCTCTCTCAATCTCCTTCTCTCTCTCTCTCTCGCTCGATCACGTCTGTCACTCTCTCGCTCGACCCCGTCTCTCTCATTCTCTCCCTCGACCTCGTCTCTCTCTCTCTCGCTCTCGCTCGACCCCGTCTCTCTCTCTCTCTCTCGCTCCACCCGTCTCGCTCTCTCTCTCTCTCGCTCAACCCCGTCTCTCTCTCTCTCTCTCTCGACCCCGTCTCTCTCCCTCTCTCGCTCGACCCCGTCTCTCTCTCGCTTTACCCCGTCTCTCTCTCTCGCTCGACCCCGTCTCTCTCTCTCTCTCTCGCTCGACCCCGTCTCTCTCTCTCTCTCTCGCTCGCTCGACCCCGTCTCTCTCTCTCGCTCGTTCGACCCCGTCTCTCTCTCTCTCGCTCTCGCTCGACCCCGTCTCTCTCTCTGTCGCTTGACCCATCTCTGTCTCTCTCTCGCTCGACACCGTCTCTCTCTCTCGCTCGACACCGTCTCTCTCTCTCGCTCGACACCGTCTCTCTCTCTCTCTCTCGCTCCACCCGTCTCGCTCTCTCTCTCTCTCGCTCGACCCCGTCGCTCTCTCTGTCTCGTTCGACCCCATCTCTCTCTCTCTCGCTCGACCCCGTCTCTCTCTCTCCCGCTCGACCCCGTCTCTCTCTCTCTCGCTCGACCCCGTCTCTCTCTCTCTCTCGGCCCCGCCACTCTCTCTCTCGACACCGTCTCTCTCTCACTCTCTCTCGACCCCGTCTCTCTCTCGCTCTACCCTGTCTCTCTCTCCCTCTCTCGACCCCGTCACTCTCTCTCTCTACTCCGTCTCTCTCTCTCTCTCTCTCTCGCTCGACCCCGTCTCTCTCTCTGTCTCGTTCGACCCCATCTCTCTCTCTCTCGCTCGACCCCGTCTCTCTCTCTCCCGCTTGACCCCGTCTCTCTCTCTCTCGCTCGACCCCGTCTGTCTTTCTCTCGACCCTGTCTCTCTCTCGACCCCATCACTCTCTCTCTCGACCCCGTCTCTCTCTCTCTCGACCCTGTCTCTCTCTCTCTCTCGACCCCACCACTCTCTCTCTCGACCCTGTCTCCCTCTCTCTCTCTCTCGCTCGACCCCGTCTCTCTCTCTCCCTCGCTCGACCCCGTCTCTCTCTCTCTCTCTCTCTAGTGATCGACCCCATCTCTCTCTCTCTCTCTCGATCGACCCCGTCTCTCTCTCTCGCTCCACCCCGTCTCTCTCTCTCGCTCGACCCTGTCTATCTCTCTGTCTCGCTTGACCCTGTCTCTCTCTCTCGCTCGACCCCGTCTCTCTGTCTCTCTCTCTCGCTCAACCTCCTCTCTCTCTCTCGCTCAATCCCGACTGTCTCTCTCTCGCTTGACCCCGTCTCTCTCTCTCTCGCTCGACCCCGTCTCTCTCTCTCTCTCACTCGACCCCGTCTCTCTCCCTCGCTCGACACCGTCTCTCTCTCTCTCGCTCGACCCCGTCTCTCTCTCTCTCTCTCTCGACCCCGTCTCGCTCTCGCTCGACCCTGTCTCTCTATCTCTCTCGACCCCGTAACTCTCTCTCTCGACCCCGTCTCTCTCTCTCTCGCTCGACCCCGTCTCTCTCTCTCTCTCTTTCTCGCTCGACCCCGTCTCTCTCTCTCCCTCGTTTGACCCCGTCTCTCTCTCTCTCTCGCTCGACCCCGTCTCTCTCTCTCTCACTCGACCCTATCTCTCTCTCTCTCGCTCGACCCCGTCTCTCTCTCTCGCTCTCGCTCGACCCCGTCTCTCTCTCTCTCTTTCTCGCTCGACCCCGTCTCTCTCCCTCTATCTCGCTCGACCCGTCTCGCTCTCTCTCTCTCTCTTGCTCGACCCCGTATCCCTCTCTCTCTCGCTCGACCCCGTCTCTCTCCCTCGCTCGACCCCGTCTCTCTCTCTCTCGAACCCGTCTCTCTCTCGTTCGACCCTGTCTCTCTCTCTCGCTCGCTCAACCCCGTCTCTCTCTCTCGCTCGACCCCGTCTCTCTCTCACTCTCTCTCGACCCCGTCTCTCTCTCTCGCTCGACACCGTCTCTCTCTCTTGCTCGACACCGTCTCTCTCTCTCTCTCTCTCGCTCCACCTCCTTCACTCTCTCTCTCGCTCGACCCCGTGTCTCTCTCTCGCTCGACACCGTCTCTCTCTCTCTCTCTCGCTCGACTTCGTCTCTCACTCTCTCTCTCGCTCGACCCCTTCTCTCTCTCTCTCGCTCAACCCCGTCTCTCTCTGTCTCTCTCTTGACCCCATCTCTCTCTCTCGCTCTCGCTCGACCCCATCCCTCTCTCTCTCTCTCTCAACCTCCTTCTCTCTCTCTCTCGCTCGATCCCGTCTCTCTCTCTCTTGCTTGACCCCGTCTCCCTTTCACTCTCACACGACCCCGTCACTCTCTCTCTCTCGCTCCTCCCCGTCTCGCACACTCTCTCGCTCGACCCCGTCTCTCTCTCTCTCTCTCTTTCTCGCTCGACCCCGTCTCTCTCTCTCCCTCATTTGACCCCGTCTCTCTCTCTCTCTCTCGCTTGACCCCGTCTCTCTCTCTCGCTCGACCCCGTCTCTCTCTCTCGCTCTCGCTCGACCCCGTCTCTCTCTCTCTCTTTCTCGCTCGACCCCTTCTCTCTCCCTCTATCTCGCTCGACCCGTCTCGCTCTCTCTCTCTCTCTCCCTCGCTCGACCCCGTCTCTCTCTCTCTCTCTCGACCCCGTCTCTCTCTCGTTCGACCCTGTCTCTCTCTCTCGCTCGCTCAACCCCCTCTCTCTCTCTCGCTCGACCCCGTCTCTCTCTCTCTCGACCCCGTCACTCCTTCTCTCGACCCCGTCTCTCTCTCTCTCTCGCTCGACCCCGTCTCTCTCTTTCTCTCTCTCGCTCGCTCGACCCCGTCTCCCCCTCTCGCTCTCTCGACCCCGTCTCTCTCTCTCTCCCTCGCTCGACCCCGTCTCTCTCTCTCTCTCTCGACCCCGTCTCTCTCTCGTTCGACCCTGTCTCTCTCTCAAGCTCGCTCAACCCCGTCTCTCTCTCTCGCTCGACCCCGTCTCTCTCTCTCTCTCTCGACCCCGTCACTCCTTCTCTCGACCCCGTCTCTCTCTCACTCTCTCTCGACCCCGTCTCTCTCTCGCTCGACCCCGTCTCTCTCTCTCTCTCACTCAACCCCGTCTCTCTCTCTCTCCCTCGCTCGACCCCGTCTCTCTCTCTCTCTCTCGACCCCGTCTCTCTCTCGTTCGACCCTGTCTCTCTCTCAAGCTCGCTCAACCCCGTCTCTCTCTCTCGCTCAACCCCATCTCTCTCTCTCTCTCTCTCTCGCTCAACCTCCTTCTCTCTATCTCTCGCTCGATCCCGTCTCTCTCTCTCTTGCTTGACCCCGTCTCCCTGTCACTCTCGCACGACCCCGTCACTCTCTCTCTCTCGCTCGACCCCGTCTCTCTCTCTCTCTCTCTCGCTCGACCCCTTCTCTCTCTCTCTCTCTCGCTCAACCCCGTCTCTCTCTCTCTCTCTCTCTCTCGCTCAACCTCCTTCTCTCTATCTCTCGCTCGATCCCGTCTCTCTCTCTCTTGCTTGACCCCGTCTCCCTGTCACTCTCGCACGACCCCGTCACTCTCTCTCTCTCGCTCCTCCCCGTCTCGCACACTCTCTCGCTCGACCCCGTCTCTCTCCCTCTCGCTCAACCCCGTCTCTCTCTCTCTCTCTCTCGCTTAAACTCCTTCTCTCTCTATCGCTCGACCCTGTCTCTCTCTCTCTCACTCAAAACCGTCTCACTCTCTCTCTCGCTCGAACCCGTCTCTCTCTCTCTCTCGCTCGACCCCGTCTCTCTCTCTCTCACTCGAAACCGTCTCACTCTCTCTCTCGCTCGAACCCGTCTCACTCTCTCTCTCGCTCCACCCCGTCTCTCTCTCTCTCTCGCTCGACCCCGTCTCTCTCTTTCTCTCTCTCGCTCGCTCGACCCCGTCTCTCTCTCTCGATCTCGCTCAACCCCGTCTCCCTCTCTGTCGCTTGACCCATCCTTCTCTCTCTCGCTCGACCCCGTCTCTCTCTCTCTCTCTCTCGCTCGACCCCATCTCTCTCCCTCTATCTCGCTCGACTCATCTCGCTCTGTCTCTCTCGCTCAACCCCGTCTCTCTCTCTCTCTTGACCCCGTCTCCCTCTATTGCTCGACCTCGTCTTTCACTCTCTCTCGACCACGTCTGTCTCTCACTTGAACCCGTCTTTCTCTCTCACTTGATACCGTCTCTCTTTCGCTCGACACCGTCTCTCCCTAATTCTCGCTCGACCCCGTCTCCCTCTCTCTTTCGCTCGCTCGACCCCGTATCTCTCTCTGTCGCTCGTCCGTCTCTCTCTCACTCTCGTGATCGAGCCCGTCTCTCTCCCTCTCTCTCGCTCGACCCGTCTCTCTCTCTCTCTATTGATCGACCCCATCTCTCTCTCTCTCTCTCTCGATCGACCCCGTCTCTCTCTCTCGCTCCACCCCGTCTCTCTCTCTCGCTCGACCCCGTCTCTCTCTCTCTCTCGCTCGACCCCGTCTCTCTCTCTCGCTCGACCCTGTCTATCTCTCTGTTGATCGACCCGTCTCTCTCTCTCGCTCGCTCGCTCGACCCCGTCTCTCTCTCTCTCTCTCTCGACACCGTCACTCCCTCTCTTGAACCCGTCGCTCTCTCACTCTCTCCTGACCCCGTCTCTCTCTCGCTTGACCATCTCTCTCTCTCTATCTCGACCCCGTCACTCTCTCTCTCGACCCCGTCTCTCTCTCTCTCTCACTCAACCCCGTCTCTCTCTCTCTCCCTCGCTCGACCCCGTCTCTCTCTCTCTCTCTCGACCCCGTCTCTCTCTCGTTCGACCCTGTCTCTCTCTCAAGCTCGCTCAACCCCGTCTCTCTCTCTCGCTCGACCCCGTCTCTCTCTCTCTCTCTCGACCCCGTCACTCCTTCTCTCGACCCCGTCTCTCTCTCACTCTCTCTCGACCCCGTCTCTCTCTCGCTCGACCCCGTCTCTCTCTCTCTCTCGCTCGACCCCGTCTCTCTCTTTCTCTCTCTCGCTCGCTCAACCCCGTCTCCCCCTCTCGCTCTCTCGACCCCGTCTCTCTCTCTCGATCTCGCTCGACCCCGTCTCTCTCTCTGTCGCTTGACCCATCTCTCTCTCTCTCTCTCGCTCGACCCCATCTCTCTCCCTCTCTCTCGCTCGACTCGTCTCGCTCTGTCTCTCTCGCTCAACCCCGTCTCTCTCTCTCTCTCTCTCTTGACCCCGTCTCCCTCTATTGCTCGACCTCGTCTTTCTCTCTCTCTCGACCACGTCTGTCTCACACTTGACCCCGTCTCTCTCTCTCACTCGATACTGTCTCTCTCCCTCGCTCGACACCATCTCTCTCTCTCGCTCGTCCCCGTCTCTCTCTCTCTCTCTCGCTCAATCTCCTTCTCTCTCTCTCTCGCTCGATCACGTCTGCCACTCTCTCGCTCGACCCTGTCTCTATCACTCTCTCGCTCGACCCTGTCTCTCTCTCTCTCGCTCTCGCTCGACCCCGTCTCTCTCTCTCTCTCTCGCTCCACCCGTCTCGCTCTCTCTCTCTCGCTCGACCCCGTCTCTCTCTCTCTCTCTCTCTCTCTCGCTCGACCCCGTCTCTCTCTCTCGCTCGTTCGACCCCGTCTCTCTCTCTCTCGCTCTCGCTCGACCCCGTCTCTCTCTCTGTCACTTGACCCGTCTCTGTCTCTCTCTCACTCGACCCCATCTCTCTCTCTCTGTCGCTCGACCCCATCTCTCTCTCCCTCTCTCGCTTGACCCCGTCTCTCTCTATCGCTCGACACCGTCTCTCTCTTTCGCTCTACACCGTCTCTCACTCTCTCTCGCTCCATCCCGTCTCTCCCCCTCTCTCTCGCTCGACTCGTCTCGCTCGACCCCGTCTCTCTCTCTCGCTCGACCCCGTCTATCTCTCTGTCTCGCTCGACCCTGTCTCTCTCTCTCGCTCAACCCCGTCTCTCTGTCTCTCTCTCTCGCTCAACCTCCTTCTCTCTCTCTCTCGCTCGATCCCGTCTGTCTCTCTCTCGCTCGACCCCGTCTCTCTCACTCTCGCTCGACCCCGTCTCTCTCTCTCTCTCGCTCGACCCCGTCTCTCTCCCTCGCTCGACACCGTCTCTCTCTCTCTCGCTTGACCCCTTCTCTCTCTCTCTCTCTCTCTTTCGCTCAATCTCCTTCTCTCTCTCTCTCGCTCGATCACGTCTGTCACTCTCTCGCTCGACCCCGTCTCTCTCACTCTCTCGCTCAACCCCGTCTCTCTCTCTCTCGCTCGACCCCGTCTCTCTCTCTCTCTCTCGCTCCACCCGTCTCCCTCTCTGTCGCTTGACCCATCCCTCTCTCTCTCGCTCGACCCCGTCTCTCTCTCTCTCTCTTTCGCTCGACCCCGTCTCTCTCCCTCTATCTCGCTCGACTCATCTCGCTCTGTCTCTCTCGCTCAACCCCGTCTCTCTCTCTCTCTCGCTCGACCCCGTCTCTCTCTCTCGCTCGACCCTGTCTATCTCTCTGTTGATCGACCCGTCTCTCTCTCTCTCTCTCGACACCGTCACTCCCTCTCTTGAACCCGTCGCTCTCTCACTCTCTCCCGACCCCGTCTCTCTCTCGCTTGACCGTCTCTCTCTCTCTATCTCGACCCCGTCACTCTCTCTCTCGACCCCGTCTCTCTCTCTCTCTCTCTCACTCAACCCCGTCTCTCTCTCGCACTCTCGCTTGACCCCATCTCTCTCTCTCTCGCTCCACCCCGTCTCTCTCCCTCACTCTCGCTCGACCCCGTCTCTCTCTCTCTCTCTCGCTCGACACCGTCTCTCTCCCTCTATCTCGCTCGACCCGTCTCGCTCTCTCTTTCTCGCTCGAAACCGTCTCTCTCTCTCACTATCTCGACCCCGTCTCTCTCTCTCGCTTGACCCTATCTCTCTCTTGCTCTGGACCACGTCTATCTCTCGCTCGACCCTGTCTCACTCTCTCTCTCGCTCGACCCCGTCTCTCTCACTCTCTCGCTCGACCCCGTCTCTCTCTCTCTCGCTCGACCCCGTCTCTCTCTCTCTCTCGCTCGACCCCGTCTCTCTCCCTCGCTTGACACCATCTCTCTCTCTCGCTCTCGCTCGACCCCGTCTCTCTCTCTCTCTCTCTCTCTCAACCTCCTTCTCTTTCTCTCTCGCTCTATCCCGTCTCTCTCTCTCTTGCTTGACCCCGTCTCCCTGTCACTCTCGCACGACCCCGTCACTCTCTCTCTCTCGCTCCTCCCCGTCTCGCACACTCTCTCGCTCGACCCCGTCTCTCTCCTTCTCGCTCAACCCCGTCTCTCTCTCTCTCTCTCTCGCTCAACCTCCTCTCTCTATCGCTCGACCCCGTCTCTCTCTCTCTCTCGCTCGACCCCGTCTCTCTATCTCACTCGACCCCGTCTCTCTCTCTCTCTCTCGCTCGACTGCGTCTCTCTCTCTCTCGCTCGACCCCGTCTCTCTCTCTCTCTCGCTCGACCCCGTCCCTCTCCCTCGCTCGACACCGTCTCTCTCTCTCTCGCTCGACCCCGTCTCTCTCTCTCTCTCTCTCGACACCGTCTCACTCTCGCTCGACCCTGTCTCTCTCTCTGTTGATCGACCCGTCTCACTCTCTAGCTCGCTCGACCCCGTCTCTCTCTCTCGCTCGCTCGCTCGACCCCGTCTCTCTCTCTCGACCCCATCACTCCCTCTCTCAACCCCGTCTCTCTCTCACTCTCTCTCGACCCCGTCTCTCTCTCGCTCGACCCTATCTCTCTCTCTCTCTCGACCCCGTAACTCTCTCTCTCGACCACGTCTCTCTCTCTCTCGCTCGACCCCGTCTCTCTCTCTCTCTCTCTCTCTCGCTCGACCCCGTCTCTCTCTCTCCCTCATTCGACCCCGTCTCTCTCTCTCTCTCGCTCGACACCGTCTCTCTCTCTCTCGCTCGACCCTATCTCTCTCTCTCTCGCTCGACCCCATCTCTCTCTCTCGCTCTCGCTCAACTCCATCTCTCTCTCTCTTTCTCGCTCGACCCCGTCTCTCTCCCTCTATCTCGCTCGACCCGTCTCGCTATCTCTCTCTCTTGCTCGACCCCGTATCCCTCTCTCTCTCGCTTGACCCCGTCTCTCTCCCTCGCTCGACTCCGTCTCTCTCTCTCTCTCGACCCCGTCTCTCTCTCGTTCGACCCTGTCTCCCTCTCTCGCTCGCTCAACCCCGTCTCTCTCTCTCGCTCGCTTGACCCCGTCTCTCTCTCTCTCTCTCGACCCCGTCACTCCTTCTCTCGACCCCGTCTCTCTCTCACTCTCTCTCGACCCCGTCTCTCTCTCGCTCGACACCGTCTCTCTCTCTCTTGCTCGACACCTTCTCTCTCTCTCTCTCTCTCTCTCGCTCAACCTCCTTCACTCTCTCTCTCGCTCGACCCCGTGTCTCTCTCTCGCTCGACACCGTCTCTCTCTCTCTCGCTCGACTTCGTCTCTCTCTCTCTCTCGCTCGACCCCGTCTCTCTCTCTCTCTCTCTCGCTTGACCCCTTCTCTCTCTCTCTCTCTCGCTCAACCCCGTCTCTCTCTCTCTCTCTCTCTCGCTCAACCTCCTTCTCTCTATCTCTCGCTCGATCCCGTCTCTCTCTCTCTTGCTTGACCCCGTCTCCCTGTCACTCTCGCACGACCCCGTCACTCTCTCTCTCTCGCTCGACCCCGTCTCTCTCTCTCTCTCTCTCGCTCGACCCCTTCTCTCTCTCTCTCTCTCGCTCAACCCCGTCTCTCTCTCTCTCTCTCTCTCTCGCTCAACCTCCTTCTCTCTATCTCTCGCTCGATCCCGTCTCTCTCTCTCTTGCTTGACCCCGTCTCCCTGTCACTCTCGCACGACCCCGTCACTCTCTCTCTCTCGCTCCTCCCCGTCTCGCACACTCTCTCGCTCGACCCCGTCTCTCTCCCTCTCGCTCAACCCCGTCTCTCTCTCTCTCTCTCTCGCTTAAACTCCTTCTCTCTCTATCGCTCGACCCTGTCTCTCTCTCTCTCACTCAAAACCGTCTCACTCTCTCTCTCGCTCGAACCCGTCTCTCTCTCTCTCTCGCTCGACCCCGTCTCTCTCTCTCTCACTCGAAACCGTCTCACTCTCTCTCTCGCTCGAACCCGTCTCACTCTCTCTCTCGCTCCACCCCGTCTCTCTCTCTCTCTCGCTCGACCCCGTCTCTCTCTTTCTCTCTCTCGCTCGCTCGACCCCGTCTCTCTCTCTCGATCTCGCTCAACCCCGTCTCCCTCTCTGTCGCTTGACCCATCCTTCTCTCTCTCGCTCGACCCCGTCTCTCTCTCTCTCTCTCTCGCTCGACCCCATCTCTCTCCCTCTATCTCGCTCGACTCATCTCGCTCTGTCTCTCTCGCTCAACCCCGTCTCTCTCTCTCTCTTGACCCCGTCTCCCTCTATTGCTCGACCTCGTCTTTCACTCTCTCTCGACCACGTCTGTCTCTCACTTGAACCCGTCTTTCTCTCTCACTTGATACCGTCTCTCTTTCGCTCGACACCGTCTCTCCCTAATTCTCGCTCGACCCCGTCTCCCTCTCTCTTTCGCTCGCTCGACCCCGTATCTCTCTCTGTCGCTCGTCCGTCTCTCTCTCACTCTCGTGATCGAGCCCGTCTCTCTCCCTCTCTCTCGCTCGACCCGTCTCTCTCTCTCTCTATTGATCGACCCCATCTCTCTCTCTCTCTCTCTCGATCGACCCCGTCTCTCTCTCTCGCTCCACCCCGTCTCTCTCTCTCGCTCGACCCCGTCTCTCTCTCTCTCTCGCTCGACCCCGTCTCTCTCTCTCGCTCGACCCTGTCTATCTCTCTGTTGATCGACCCGTCTCTCTCTCTCCGCTCGCTCGCTCGACCCCGTCTCTCTCTCTCTCTCTCTCGACACCGTCACTCCCTCTCTTGAACCCGTCGCTCTCTCACTCTCTCCTGACCCCGTCTCTCTCTCGCTTGACCATCTCTCTCTCTCTATCTCGACCCCGTCACTCTCTCTCTCGACCCCGTCTCTCTCTCTCTCTCACTCAACCCGGTCTCTCTCTCGCACTCTCGCTCGACCCCGTCTCTCTCTCTCTCTCTATCGATCGACCCAGTCTCTCTCTCTCTCGATCGAACCCATCTCTCTCTCTCACCCGACACCGTCTCTGTCTCGCTCGACACCATCTCTCTCACTCTCTCGGTCCACCCCGTCTCACTCACTCTCTCAATCGACCCCGTCTCTCTCTCTCTCGCTCGACCCCGCCTCTGTCTCTCGCTCGACCCCCTCTCTCTCTCTATCGACCCCGTCTCTCTCTCTCTCTCTCTCTCGCTCAACCTCCTTCTCTATCTCTCTCTATCGAACCCGTCTCTCTCTCTCTCACTCGACCCCGTCTCTCTCTCTCTCTCGCTGGACCCCGTCTCTCTCTCTCTCGCTCAAACCCGTCCCTCTCTCTCGCTTGACCACGTCACTCTCTCTCTCTCTCTCTCGACCCCGTCTCTCTATATCGCTCTCGCTCGATCCCGTCTCTCTTTCTCTCTCTCGCTCGACCCCGTGTCTCTCTCTCTCTCGCTTGACCCCGTCTCTCTCTCTCGCTCTCGCTTGACCCCATCTCTCTCTCTCTCTCGCTCCACTCTTCTCGCTCTCTCTCGCTCGACCCGTTTCTCTCTCTCTCTCGCTCGACCTCGTCTCTCTCTCTCTCTCTCGCTCGACCCCGTCTCTCTCTCTCGCTCGACCCCATCTCTCTCTCTCTCGCTCGACCCCGTCTCTCTCTTTCTCTCTCGACCCAGTCTCTCTCTCGCTCGACCCTGTCTCTCTCTCACTCTCTCTAGACCCCGTCTCTCTCTCTCTTGACCCCGTCTCTCTATCCCTCTCTCTCGCTCTCGCTCGACCCCGTCTCTCACTCTCTCTCGCTCGACCCCGTCTCTCTCTCTCTCTCATTCGACCCCGTCTCTCTCTCTCTCTCGCTCGACCCCGTCTCTCTCTCTCTCTCTCGCTCGACACCGTCTCTCTCCCTCTATCTCGCTCAACCCGTCTCGCTCTCTCTTTCTCGCTCGAAACCGTCTCTCTCTCTCACTAACTCGACCCCGTCTCTCTCTCTCGCTTGACCCTGTCTCTCTCTCGCTCTGGACCACGTCTATCTCTCGCTCGACCCTGTCTCACTCTCTCTCTCGCTCGACCCCGTCTCTCTCACTCTCTCGCTCGACCCCATCTCTCTCTCTCGCTCGACCCCGTCTCTCTCTCTTCGCTCGACCCCGTCTCTCTCACTCTCTCGCTCGACCCCATCTCTCTCTCTCTCACTCGACCCCGTCTCTCTCCCTCGCTCGACCCCGTCTCTCTCTCGCTCGACCCCGTCTCTCTCTCTCGCTCGACCCCGTCTCTCTCTCTCGTTCGACACCGTCTCTCTTTCTCGCTCGACACCGTCTCTCTCTCTCTTGCTCGACACCATCTCTCTCTCTCGCTCGCCGCCGTCTCTCCCCCTCTCTCTCGCTCGACTCGTCTTGCTCTCTCTCTCTCGCTCAACCCCGTCTCTCTCTCTCTCTCTCTCTCGACCCCATCTCTCTCTATCGCTCGACCCCGTCTTTTTCTCTCTCTCGACCAAGTCTCTCTCTCGCTTGACCCCGTCTCTCTCTCTCGCTCGACACCGTCTCTCTTGCTCGACACCGTCTCTCTCTCTCTCGCTCGCTCGATGCCGTCTCTCTCTCGCTCGACCCCGTCTCTCTCTCTCTCGCTCGACCCCATTTCTCTCTCTCTCTCGCTCGACCCCGTCTCTCTCTCTCTCTCTATCGATCGACCCAGTCTCACTCTAACTCGCTCGACCCCGTCTCTCTCTCTCTCAATCGAACCCATCTCTCTCTCTCACTCGACACCGTCTCTGTCTCGCTCGACACCATCTCTCTCACTCTCTCGGTCCACCCCGTCTCACTCACTCTCTCAATCGACCCCGTCTCTCTCTCTCTCGCTCGACCCCGCCTCTGTCTCTCGCTCGACCCCCTCTCTCTCTCTCTCGCTCGACCCCGTCTCTCTCTCTCTCTCTCTCGCTCAACCTCCTTCTCTATCTCTCTCTATCGAACCCGTCTCTCTCTCTCTCACTCGACCCCGTCTCTCTCTCTCTCTCGCTCGACCCCGTCTCTCTCTCTCTCTCGCTCGAACCCGTCCCTCTCTCTCGCTTGACCACGTCTCTCTCTCTCTCTCTCTGTCGACCCCGTCTCTCTATATCGCTCTCGCTCGATCCCGTCTCTCTTTCTCTCTCTCGCTCGACCCCGTCTCTCTCTCTCTCTCGCTTGACCCCGTCTCTCTCTCTCGCTCTCGCTTGACCCCATCTCTCTCTCTCTCTCTCGCTCCACTCTTCTCGCTCTCTCTCGCTCGACCCGTTTCTCTCTCTCTCTCTCGCTCGACCTCGTCTCTCTCTCTCTCTCTCGCTCGACCCCGTCTCTCTCTCTCGCTTGACCCCATCTCTCTCTCTCTCATTCGACCCCGTCTCTCTCTCTCTCTCGCTCGACCCCGTCTCTCTCTCTCTCGTTCTACCCCGTCTCTCTCTCTCGCTCTCGCTCGACCCCATCTCTCTCTCTCTCCCTCTCTCTCTCGCTCGACCCTGTCTCTCTCTCTCTCTCGCTCAACCTCCTTCTCTGTCTCTCTCGCTCGATCCCGTCTGTCTCTCTCTCACGCGACCCTGTCCCTTTCTCTCTCTCGCTCGACCGCGTCTCTCTCCCTCTCTCGCTCGACCCCGTCTCTCTCTCTCTCTCTCTCTCACTCTACCCCGTCTCTCTCTCACTCTCTCTCGACCCCGTCTCTCTCTCTCTCGACTCCGTCTCTATCTATCTCTCTCTCGCTCGACCCCGTCTCTCTCTCTCTCTCGCTCGACCCCGTCTCTCTCTCTCTCTCGCTCGACCCCGTCTCTCTCGCTCTCTCATTGACCACGTCTCTCTCTCTCTCTCTCTATCGACCCCGTCTCTCTCTCTCTCTCTCGCGCTCGACCCTGTCTCTCTCCCTCTATCTCGCTCGACCCATCTTGCTCTCTCTCTCTCTCATTCGATCCCGTCTCTCTCTCTCTCTCGCTCGCTCGACCCCGTCTCTCTCTCTCTCTCTCGCTCAACCCCGTCTCTCTCTCTCTCTCGCACGACCCCGTCTCTCTCTGTCTCTCTCACGCTCGCTCGACCCCGTCTCTCTCTCTCGCTCCCTCGACACCGTCTCTCTCTCTCTCTCTCTCGCTCTACCCTGTCTCTCTCTCACTCTCTCTCGACCCAGTCTCTTTCTCTCTTGACCCTGTCTTTCTCTCTCTCTCTCGCTCTTGCTCGACCCCGTCTCTCTCTCGCTCTTGCTCGACCCCGTCTCTCTCTCTCGCTCTCGCTCGACCCTGTCTCTCTCTCTCTCGCTCTCGCTCGACCCTGCCTCTCTCCCTCTATCTCTCTCGACCCGTCTCGCTCTCTCTCTCTCTCGCTCAAACCCGTCTCGCTCTCTCTCTCTCGCTCGACCCCGTCTCTCTCTCTCTCACTCTCGCTCAACCTCCTTCTCTGTCTCTCGCTCGATCCTGTCTGTCTCTCTCTCACTCGACCCTGTCCCTCTCTCTCTCTCGCTCGACCCCGTCTCTCTCTCACTCTCGTTCGACCCCGTCTCTCTCTCTCTCTCTTGCTCGACCCCGTCTCTCTCCCTCTATCTCGCTCGACCCGTCTCGCTCTCTCTCTCTCTCGCTCGAAACCATCTCTCTCTCTCACTATCTTGACCCCGTCT
>NW_027599548.1:0-24945 GCF_964194155.1 Cetorhinus maximus
GCAAGTGTCTTGCCTAGGTCTGTTTGTCTTCTGGTTTGGCTCTGCTCAGACTCTGTTTGGCACTGTTTGGCTTTGCCAGTCTCTGTTTGGCTCTGTTTGGCCCTGCCAGGGTCTGTCTGGCTCTGATTGGCTCCGTTTGGCTCTGCATGGCTCTGCCAGGTGCTGTTTGGCTCTGTTTAGCTGTTTGGCTCTCTTTGGCTCTGCCAGGCACTTCCTAGCTCTGTTTGGATCTGTTTGGCACTGCCAGGATCTGTTTCTCTCTGCCAGGTTCCGTTTGTCTCTGTTTTGATCTGCCAGGCTCTGTTTGGCTCTGCCAGGCTCTTTACAGCTCTCTTTGGATCTCACAAGCTCTCTTTGGCTCTGTTTGGCTCTGTTTGACTGTGTTTGGCTTAGTTCAGCTCACTTTGGCTCTGCCAGACTCTGTACGCCTCTGTGTGGCTCTCTTTGGCTCTGCCAGGCTCTGTTTCGCACTCTTGGCTTTGCCAGGGCTCTATTTTGATGTGTTTTGGCTCTGCCAGGCTCTGTTTCACTCTGCCAGGCTCTGTTTGTCCCTACAGGGTCCTGTTTGGCTCTGTTTGGCACTGGACGGCTCTCTTTGTATCTGACAGGCTCTGGTTGGCTCTGTTTCACTCTGTTTGGCTCTGTCTGGCACCCTTAGGCTCTGGTTGGTTCTCTTTTGCACTGTTTGGCTCTGTTTATCTGTGCTTGGCTCTGTTGGGCCCTGTTTGGCTCTGCCAGGCTCTTTTTGGCTCTGTTTGGAACTGCCAGGCTCTAACTGGCTCTGCCATGCTCTGTCTGTCTCTCTTTGGCTCTGCCAGGCACTCCTCGCTCTGTTTGGATCTGTTTGGCTCTGCCAGGCTCTGTTTGGCTCTGTTTGGCCTGCCAGGGTCTGTTTGGCACTGATTGGCTCCGTTTGGCTCTGCATGGCTCTGCCAGGTGCTGTTTGGCTCTGTTTAGCTCTGACCATCTCTGTTTTGATTTTGGCTGTGTTTTCCTCAGATGAGCTCTTTGGCTCTGTTTGGATCTGCCAGGCCCTTTGGCTCTGGCAGGCTCTGTTTGGCTCTGCCAGGATCTTTACGGCTCTCTTTGGCTCTGCCAGGCACTGTTTACCTCTGTTTGGATCTGTTTGGCTCTGTCAGACTCTGTTTCACTCTGCCAGTCTCTGTTTGGCGCTACCAGGGTCTGTTTGGCACTGGATGGCTCTCTTTGGATCTGCCAGTCTCGATTTGGTTGTTTCACTCTGTTTGGCTCTGTTTGGCACTCTTAGGCTCTGGTTGGTTCTTTTTCGCACTGTTTGGCTCTGTTTATCTGTGTTTGGCTCTGTTGGGCCCTGTTTGGCTCCGCCAGGCTCTTTTTGGCTCTGTTTGGCTCTTCTAGGCTCTGATTGGCTCTGCCATGTTCTGTTTGTCTCTCTTTAGCTCTGCCAGGCACTGCCTAGCTCTGTTTGGATCCGTTTGGCCCTGCCAGGCTCTGTTTGGCTCTGATTGGCCCTGCCAGGGTCTGTTTGGCTCTGATTGGCTCCGTTTGGCTCTGCATGTCTCTGCCAGGTGCTGTTTGGCTCTGTTTAGCTCTGACCATCTCTGTTTGGCTCTGTTTGGCTGTGTTTCACTCAGATCAGCTCTTTGGCTCTGTTTGGATATGCCAGGCATTTTGGCACTGCCAGGCTCTGATTGGCTCTGCAGGCTCTGTTTGGCTCTCTTTGGCTCTGCCAGGCACTGTTTAGCTCTGTTTGGATCTGGTTGGCACTGCCAGGATCTGTTTCTCTCTGCCAGGTTCCGTTTGTCTCTGTTTTGATCTGCCAGGCTCTGTTTGGCTCTGCCAGGCTCTTTACGGCTCTCTTTGGATCTGACAAGCTCTGTTTGGCTCTGTTTGACTGTGTTTGGCTTAGTTCAGCTCACTTTGGCTCTGTCAGACTCTGTACGCCTCTGTGTGGCTCTCTTTGGCTCTGCCAGGCTCTGTTTGGCACTCTTTGGCTCTGCCAGGCTCTATTTTGATCTGTTTGGCTCTGCCAGGCTCTGTTTCACTCTGCCAGGCTCTGTTTGGCGCTACCAGGGTCCGTTTGGCTCTGTTTGGCACTGCATGACTCTCTTTGTATCTGCCAGGCTCTGGTTTGCTCTGTTTCACTCTGTTTGGCTCTGTCTGGCACTCTTAGGCTCCGGTTGGTTCTCTTTCGCACTGTTTGGTTCTGTTTATATGTGCTTGGCTCTGTTGGGCACTGTTTGGCTTTGCCAGGCTCTTTTTGGCTCTGTTTGGATCTGCCAGGCTCTGATTGGCTCTGCCAAGCTCTGTTTGTCTCACTTTGGCTCTGCCAGGCACTCCCTAGCTCTGTTTGGATCTGTTTGGCTCTGCCAGGCTCTGTTTGGCTCTGTTTGGCCCTGCCAGGGTATGTTCGGCTCTGATTGGCTCCGTTTGGCTTTGCATGGCTCTGCCAAGTGCTGTTTGGCTCTGTTTAGCTCTGACCATCTCTGTTTGGCTCTGTTTGGCTGTGTTTCGCTTAGGTCAGCTCTTTGGCTCTGTTTGGATATGCCAGGCATTTTGGCACTGCCAGGCTCTGATTGGCTCTGCAGGCTCTGTTTGGCTATCTTTGGCTCTGCCAGGCACTGTTTAGCTCTGTTTGGATCTGGTTGGCACTGCCAGGATCTGTTTCTCTCTGCCAGGTTCCGTTTGTCTCTGTTTTGATCTGCCAGGCTCTGTTTGTCTCTGCCAGGCTCTTTACGGCTCTCTTTGGATCTGACAAGCTCTGTTTGGCACTGCTTGACTGTGTTTGGCTTAGTTCAGCTCACTTTGGCTCTGTCAGACTCTGTACGCCTCTGTGTGGCTCTCTTTGGCTCTGCCAGGCTCTGATTGGCACTCTCTGGCTCTGCCAGGCTCTATTTTGATCCGTTTGGCTCGGCCAGGCTCTGTTTCACTCTGCCAGGCTCTGTTTGGCCCTACCGGGGTCCCTTTTGCTCTGTTTGGCACTGGATGGCTCTCTTTGGATCTGCCAGGCTCTGTTTGGCTCTGTTTCACTCTGTTTGGCTCTGTTTGGCACTCTTAGGCTCTGGTTGTTTCTCTTTTGCACTGTTTGGCTCTGTTTATGGGTGTTTGGCTCTGTTGGGCCCTGTTTGGCTCTGCCAGGTGCTTTTTGGCTCTGTTTGGATCTGCCAGGCTCTGATTGGTCTGCCAAGCTCTGATTGTCTCTCTTTGGCTCTGCCAGGCACTGCCTAGCTCTGTTTGGCTCCGTTTGGCCCTGCCAGGGTATGTTTGGCTCTGATTGGCTCCGTTTGGCTCTGCATGGCTCTGCCAGGTGCTGTTTGGCTCTGTTTAGCTCTGACCATCTCTGTTTGGCTCTGTTTGGCTGTGTTTCGCTTAGATCAGCTCTTTGGCTCTGTTTGGATCTGCCAGGCTCTTTGGCTCTGCAGGCTCTGATTGGATCTGCAGGCTCTGTTTGGCTCTCTTTGGCTCGGCCAGGCACTGTTTAGCTCTGTTTGGATCTGTTTGGCACTGCCAGGCTCTGTTTCTCTCTACCAGGTTCTGTTTGTCTCTGTTTTGATCTGCCAGGATCTGTTTGGCTTTGCCATGCTCTTTACGGCTCTCTTTGGATCTGACAAGCTCTGTTTGGATCTGTTTGGCCCTGCCAGGGTATGTTTGGCTCTGATTGGCTCCGTTTGGCTCTGCATGGCTCTGCCAGGTGCTGTTTGGCTCTGTTTAGCTCTGACCATCTCTGTTTGACTCTGTTTGGCTGTGTTTCGCGTAGATCAGCTCTTTGGCTCTGTTTGTATCTGCCAGGCTCTTTGGCTCTGCAGGCTCTGATTGGCTCTGCAGGCTCTGTTTGGCTCTCTTTGGCTTGGCCAGGCACTGTTTAGCTCTGTTTGGATCTGTTTGGCACTGCCAGGCTCTGTTTCTCTCTACCAGGTTCTGTTTGTCTCTGTTTTGATCTGCCAGGATCTGTTTGGCTTTGCCATGCTCTTTACGGCTCTCTTTGGATCTGACAAGCTCTGTTTGGATCTGTTTGGCCCTGTCAGACTCTGTTTGGCTCTGTTTGTCCCTGCCAGGGACATTTTGGTTCTGATTGGCTCCGTTTGGCTCTGCCAGTTGCTGATTGCCTCTGCTTGGCTCTGACTGTCTCTGCTAGGCTCTGCTTGGCTGATTGCCTCTGCCTGGCTCTGTTTGTATCTGCCAGGCTCTGTTTGGCTATGCCAGACTCTGTTTGGCTCTACCAGGCTCTGTTTGGCTCTGCCATGCACTGTTTGGCGCTGCCAGGCTCTGTTTGGCGCTGCCAGGCTCTGTTTGCATCTGCCAGGCCCTGCAAGTGTCTGCCAGGTCTGTTTGTCTCTGTTTGGCTCTGTCAGACTCTGTTTGGCACTGTTTGGCTTTGCCAGTCTCTGTTTGGCTCTGTTTGGCCCTGCCAGGGTCTGTCTGGCTCTGATTGGCTCCGTTTGGCTCTGCATGGCTCTGCCAGGTGCTGTTTGGCTCTGTTTAGCTGTTTGGCTCTCTTTGGCTCTGCCAGGCACTTCCTAGCTCTGTTTGGATCTGTTTGGCACTGCCAGGATCTGTTTCTCTCTGCCAGGTTCCGTTTGTCTCTGTTTTGATCTGCCAGGCTCTGTTTGGCTCTGCCAGGCTCTTTACGGCTCTCTTTGGATCTCACAAGCTCTCTTTGGCTCTGTTTGGCTCTGTTTGACTGTGTTTGGCTTAGTTCAGCTCACTTTGGCTCTGCCAGACTCTGTACGCCTCTGTGTGGCTCTCTTTGGCTCTGCCAGGCTCTGTTTCGCACTCTTTGGCTTTGCCAGGCTCTATTTTGATGTGTTTGGCTCTGCCAGGCTCTGTTTCACTCTGCCAGGCTCTGTTTGTCCCTACAAGGGTCCGTTTGGCTCTGTTTGGCACTGGACGGCTCTCTTTGTATCTGACAGGCTCTGGTTGGCTCTGTTTCACTCTGTTTGGCTCTGTCTGGCACCCTTAGGCTCTGGTTGGTTCTCTTTTGCACTGTTTGGCTCTGTTTATCTGTGCTTGGCTCTGTTGGGCCCTGTTTGGCTCTGCCAGGCTCTTTTTGGCTCTGTTTGGAACTGCCAGGCTCTAACTGGCTCTGCCATGCTCTGTCTGTCTCTCTTTGGCTCTGCCAGGCACTCCCTCGCTCTGTTTGGATCTGTTTGGCTCTGCCAGGCTCTGTTTGGCTCTGTTTGGCCCTGCCAGGGTCTGTTTGGCACTGATTGGCTCCGTTTGGCTCTGCATGGCTCTGCCAGGTGCTGTTTGGCTCTGTTTAGCTCTGACCATCTCTGTTTGGCTCTGTTTGGCTGTGTTTTCCTCAGATGAGCTCTTTGGCTCTGTTTGGATCTGCCAGGCCCTTTGGCTCTGGCAGGCTCTGTTTGGCTCTGCCAGGATCTTTACGGCTCTCTTTGGCTCTGCCAGGCACTGTTTACCTCTGTTTGGATCTGTTTGGCTCTGTCAGACTCTGTTTCACTCTGCCAGTCTCTGTTTGGCGCTACCAGGGTCTGTTTGGCACTGGATGGCTCTCTTTGGATCTGCCAGTCTCGATTTGGTTGTTTCACTCTGTTTGGCTCTGTTTGGCACTCTTAGGCTCTGGTTGGTTCTTTTTCGCACTGTTTGGCTCTGTTTATCTGTGTTTGGCTCTGTTGGGCCCTGTTTGGCTCCGCCAGGCTCTTTTTGGCTCTGTTTGGCTCTTCTAGGCTCTGATTGGCTCTGCCATGTTCTGTTTGTCTCTCTTTAGCTCTGCCAGGCACTGCCTAGCTCTGTTTGGATCCGTTTGGCCCTGCCAGGCTCTGTTTGGCTCTGATTGGCCCTGCCAGGGTCTGTTTGGCTCTGATTGGCTCCGTTTGGCTCTGCATGTCTCTGCCAGGTGCTGTTTGGCTCTGTTTAGCTCTGACCATCTCTGTTTGGCTCTGTTTGGCTGTGTTTCACTCAGATCAGCTCTTTGGCTCTGTTTGGATATGCCAGGCATTTTGGCACTGCCAGGCTCTGATTGGCTCTGCAGGCTCTGTTTGGCTCTCTTTGGCTCTGCCAGGCACTGTTTAGCTCTGTTTGGATCTGGTTGGCACTGCCAGGATCTGTTTCTCTCTGCCAGGTTCCGTTTGTCTCTGTTTTGATCTGCCAGGCTCTGTTTGGCTCTGCCAGGCTCTTTACGGCTCTCTTTGGATCTGACAAGCTCTGTTTGGCTCTGTTTGACTGTGTTTGGCTTAGTTCAGCTCACTTTGGCTCTGTCAGACTCTGTACGCCTCTGTGTGGCTCTCTTTGGCTCTGCCAGGCTCTGTTTGGCACTCTTTGGCTCTGCCAGGCTCTATTTTGATCTGTTTGGCTCTGCCAGGCTCTGTTTCACTCTGCCAGGCTCTGTTTGGCGCTACCAGGGTCCGTTTGGCTCTGTTTGGCACTGCATGACTCTCTTTGTATCTGCCAGGCTCTGGTTTGCTCTGTTTCACTCTGTTTGGCTCTGTCTGGCACTCTTAGGCTCCGGTTGGTTCTCTTTCGCACTGTTTGGTTCTGTTTATATGTGCTTGGCTCTGTTGGGCACTGTTTGGCTTTGCCAGGCTCTTTTTGGCTCTGTTTGGATCTGCCAGGCTCTGATTGGCTCTGCCAAGCTCTGTTTGTCTCACTTTGGCTCTGCCAGGCACTCCCTAGCTCTGTTTGGATCTGTTTGGCTCTGCCAGGCTCTGTTTGGCTCTGTTTGGCCCTGCCAGGGTATGTTCGGCTCTGATTGGCTCCGTTTGGCTTTGCATGGCTCTGCCAGGTGCTGTTTGGCTCTGTTTAGCTCTGACCATCTCTGTTTGGCTCTGTTTGGCTGTGTTTCGCTTAGGTCAGCTCTTTGGCTCTGTTTGGATATGCCAGGCATTTTGGCACTGCCAGGCTCTGATTGGCTCTGCAGGCTCTGTTTGGCTATCTTTGGCTCTGCCAGGCACTGTTTAGCTCTGTTTGGATCTGGTTGGCACTGCCAGGATCTGTTTCTCTCTGCCAGGTTCCGTTTGTCTCTGTTTTGATCTGCCAGGCTCTGTTTGTCTCTGCCAGGCTCTTTACGGCTCTCTTTGGATCTGACAAGCTCTGTTTGGCACTGCTTGACTGTGTTTGGCTTAGTTCAGCTCACTTTGGCTCTGTCAGACTCTGTACGCCTCTGTGTGGCTCTCTTTGGCTCTGCCAGGCTCTGATTGGCACTCTCTGGCTCTGCCAGGCTCTATTTTGATCCGTTTGGCTCGGCCAGGCTCTGTTTCACTCTGCCAGGCTCTGTTTGGCCCTACCGGGGTCCCTTTTGCTCTGTTTGGCACTGGATGGCTCTCTTTGGATCTGCCAGGCTCTGTTTGGCTCTGTTTCACTCTGTTTGGCTCTGTTTGGCACTCTTAGGCTCTGGTTGTTTCTCTTTTGCACTGTTTGGCTCTGTTTATGGGTGTTTGGCTCTGTTGGGCCCTGTTTGGCTCTGCCAGGCGCTTTTTGGCTCTGTTTGGATCTGCCAGGCTCTGATTGGTCTGCCAAGCTCTGATTGTCTCTCTTTGGCTCTGCCAGGCACTGCCTAGCTCTGTTTGGCTCCGTTTGGCCCTGCCAGGGTATGTTTGGCTCTGATTGGCTCCGTTTGGCTCTGCATGGCTCTGCCAGGTGCTGTTTGGCTCTGTTTAGCTCTGACCATCTCTGTTTGGCTCTGTTTGGCTGTGTTTCGCTTAGATCAGCTCTTTGGCTCTGTTTGGATCTGCCAGGCTCTTTGGCTCTGCAGGCTCTGATTGGATCTGCAGGCTCTGTTTGGCTCTCTTTGGCTCGGCCAGGCACTGTTTGGCTCTGTTTGGATCTGTTTGGCACTGCCAGGCTCTGTTTCTCTCTACCAGGTTCTGTTTGTCTCTGTTTTGATCTGCCAGGATCTGTTTGGCTTTGCCATGCTCTTTACGGCTCTCTTTGGATCTGACAAGCTCTGTTTGGATCTGTTTGGCACTGCCAGGGTATGTTTGGCTCTGATTGGCTCCGTTTGGCTCTGCATGGCTCTGCCAGGTGCTGTTTGGCTCTGTTTAGCTCTGACCATCTCTGTTTGACTCTGTTTGGCTGTGTTTCGCGTAGATCAGCTCTTTGGCTCTGTTGGTATCTGCCAGGCTCTTTGGCTCTGCAGGCTCTGATTGGCTCTGCAGGCTCTGTTTGGCTCTCTTTGGCTTGGCCAGGCACTGTTTAGCTCTGTTTGGATCTGTTTGGCACTGCCAGGCTCTGTTTCTCTCTACCAGGTTCTGTTTGTCTCTGTTTTGATCTGCCAGGATCTGTTTGGCTTTGCCATGCTCTTTACGGCTCTCTTTGGATCTGACAAGCTCTGTTTGGATCTGTTTGGCCCTGTCAGACTCTGTTTGGCTCTGTTTGTCCCTGCCAGGGACATTTTGGTTCTGATTGGCTCCGTTTGGCTCTGCCAGTTGCTGATTGCCTCTGCTTGGCTCTGACTGTCTCTGCTAGGCTCTGCTTGGCTGATTGCCTCTGCCTGGCTCTGTTTGTATCTGCCAGGCTCTGTTTGGCTATGCCAGACTCTGTTTGGCTCTACCAGGCTCTGTTTGGCTCTGCCATGCACTGTTTGGCGCTGCCAGGCTCTGTTTGGCGCTGCCAGGCTCTGTTTGCATCTGCCAGGCCCTGCAAGTGTCTGCCAGGTCTGTTTGTCTCTGTTTGGCTCTGTCAGACTCTGTTTGGCACTGTTTGGCTTTGCCAGTCTCTGTTTGGCTCTGTTTGGCCCTGCCAGGGTCTGTCTGGCTCTGATTGGCTCCGTTTGGCTCTGCATGGCTCTGCCAGGTGCTGTTTGGCTCTGTTTAGCTGTTTGGCTCTCTTTAGCTCTGCCAGGCACTTCCTAGCTCTGTTTGGATCTGTTTGGCACTGCCAGGATCTGTTTCTCTCTGCCAGGTTCCGTTTGTCTCTGTTTTGATCTGCCAGGCTCTGTTTGGCTCTGCCAGGCTCTTTACGGCTCTCTTTGGATCTCACAAGCTCTCTTTGGCTCTGTTTGGCTCTGTTTGACTGTGTTTGGCTTAGTTCAGCTCACTTTGGCTCTGCCAGACTCTGTACGCCTCTGTGTGGCTCTCTTTGGCTCTGCCAGGCTCTGTTTCGCACTCTTTGGCTTTGCCAGGCTCTATTTTGATGTGTTTGGCTCTGCCAGGCTCTGTTTCACTCTGCCAGGCTCTGTTTGTCCCTACAAGGGTCCGTTTGGCTCTGTTTGGCACTGGACGGCTCTCTTTGTATCTGACAGGCTCTGGTTGGCTCTGTTTCACTCTGTTTGGCTCTGTCTGGCACCCTTAGGCTCTGGTTGGTTCTCTTTTGCACTGTTTGGCTCTGTTTATCTGTGCTTGGCTCTGTTGGGCCCTGTTTGGCTCTGCCAGGCTCTTTTTGGCTCTGTTTGGAACTGCCAGGCTCTAACTGGCTCTGCCATGCTCTGTCTGTCTCTCTTTGGCTCTGCCAGGCACTCCCTCACTCTGTTTGGATCTGTTTGGCTCTGCCAGGCTCTGTTTGGCTCTGTTTGGCCCTGCCAGGGTCTGTTTGGCACTGATTGGCTCCGTTTGGCTCTGCATGGCTCTGCCAGGTGCTGTTTGGCTCTGTTTAGCTCTGACCATCTCTGTTTGGCTCTGTTTGGCTGTGTTTTCCTCAGATGAGCTCTTTGGCTCTGTTTGGATCTGCCAGGCCCTTTGGCTCTGGCAGGCTCTGTTTGGCTCTGCCAGGATCTTTACGGCTCTCTTTGGCTCTGCCAGGCACTGTTTACCTCTGTTTGGATCTGTTTGGCTCTGTCAGACTCTGTTTCACTCTGCCAGTCTCTGTTTGGCGCTACCAGGGTCTGTTTGGCACTGGATGGCTCTCTTTGGATCTGCCAGTCTCGATTTGGTTGTTTCACTCTGTTTGGCTCTGTTTGGCACTCTTAGGCTCTGGTTGGTTCTTTTTCGCACTGTTTGGCTCTGTTTATCTGTGTTTGGCTCTGTTGGGCCCTGTTTGGCTCCGCCAGGCTCTTTTTGGCTCTGTTTGGCTCTTCTAGGCTCTGATTGGCTCTGCCATGTTCTGTTTGTCTCTCTTTAGCTCTGCCAGGCACTGCCTAGCTCTGTTTGGATCCGTTTGGCCCTACCAGGCTCTGTTTGGCTCTGATTGGCCCTGCCAGGGTCTGTTTGGCTCTGATTGGCTCCGTTTGACTCTGCATGGCTCTGCCAGGTGCTGTTTGGCTCTGTTTAGCTCTGACCATCTCTGTTTGCCTCTGTTTGGCTGTGTTTCACTGAGATCAGCTCTTTGGCTCTGTTTGGATATGCTAGGCCTTTTGGCTCTGCCAGGCTCTGATTGGCTCTGAAGGCTCTGTTTGGCTATCTTTGGCTCTGCCAGGCACTGTTTAGCTCTGTTTGGATCTGTTTGGCACTGCCAGGCTCTGTTTCTCTCTGCCAGGTTCCGTTTGTCTCTGTTTTGATCTGCCAGGCTCTGTTTGGGTCTGCCAGGCTCTTTACGGCTCTCTTTGGATCTGACAAGCTCTCTTTGGCTCTGTTTGGCTGTGTTTGACTGTGTTTGGCTTAGTTCAGCTCACTTTGGCTCTGCCAGACTCTGTACGCCTCTGTGTGGCTCTCTTTGGCTCTGCCAGGCTCTGTTTGGCACTCTTTGGCTCTGCCAGGCTCTATTTTGATCTGTTTGGCTCTGCCAGGCTCTGTTTGGCCCTACAAGGGTCCATTTGGTTCTGTTTGGCACTGCACGGCTCTCTTTGGATCTGCCAGGCTCTGGTTGGCTCTGTTTCACTCTGTTTGGCTCTGTCTGGCACTCTTAGGCTCTTGTTGCTTCTCTTTCGCACTGTTTGGCTCTGTTTATCTGTGCTTGGCTCTGTTGGGCCCTGTTTGGCTCTGCCAGACTCTTTTTGACTCTGATTGGCTCCGTTTGGCTCTGCATGGCTCTGCCAGGTGTTGTTTGGCTCTGTTTAGCTCTGACCATCTCTGTTTGGCTCTGTTTGGCTATGTTTCGCTTAGATCAGCTCTTTGGCTCTGTTTGGATATGCCAGGCCTTTTGGCTCTGCCAGGCACTGTTTGTCTCTGTTTGGCTCGCTTTGGCTCTGCCAGGCTCTGTTTGGCACTCTCTGGCTCTGCCAGGCTCTATTTTGATCTGTTTGGCTCTGCCAGGCTCTGTTTCACTCTGCCAGGCTCTGTTTGGCCCTACCAGGGTCTGTTTGGCTCTGTTTGGCACTGGATGGCTCTCTTTGGATCTGCCAGGCTCCGTTTGGCTCTGTTTCACTCTGTTTGGCTCTGTTTGGCACTCTTAGGCTCTGGTTGATTCTCTTTTGCACTGTTTGGCTCTGTGTATGGGTGTTTGGCTCTGTTGGGCCCTGTTTGGCTCTGCCTAGCTCTCTTTGTATCTGTTTGGCTCTGCCAGGCTCTGTTTGGCTCTGATTGGCCCTGCCAGGGTCTGTTTGGTTCTGATTGACTCCGTTTGGCTCTGCATGGCTCTGCCAGGTGCTGTTTGGCTCTGTTTAGCTCTGACCATCTCTGTTTAGCTCTGTTTGGCTGTGTTTCGCTCAGATCAGCTCTTTGGCTCTGTTTGGATATGCCAGGCACTGTTTAGCTCTGTTTGGATCTGTTTGGCACTGCCAGGCTCTGTTTCTCTCTACCAGGTTCTGTTTGTCTCTGTTTTGATCTGCCAGGATCTGTTTGGCTTTGCTATGCTCTTTACGGCTCTCTTTGGATCTGACAAGCTCTGTTTGGACCTGTTTGGCCCTGTCAGACTCTGTTTGGCTCTGTTTGTCCCTGCCAGGGACATTTTGGTTCTGATTGGCTCCGTTTGGCTCTGCCAGTTGCTGATTGCCTCTGCTTGGCTCTGACTGTCTCTGCCAGGCTCTGCTTGGCTGATTGCCTCTGCCTGGCTCTGTTTGGCTCTGCCAGGCTCTGTTTGGCGCTGCCAGGCTCTGTTTGCATCTGCCAGGCCCTGCAAGTGTCTGCCAGGTCTGTTTGTCTCTGTTTGGCTCTGTCAGACTCTGTTTGGCACTGTTTGGCTTTGCCAGTCTCTGTTTGGCTCTGTTTGGCCCTGCCAGGGTCTGTCTGGCTCTGATTGGTTCCGTTTGGCTCTGCATGGCTCTGCCAGGTGCTGTTTGGCTCTGTTTAGCTGTTTGGCTCTCTTTGGCTCTGCCAGGCACTGCCTAGCTCTGTTTGGATCTGTTTGGCACTGCCAGGATCTGTTTCTCTCTGCCAGGTTCCGTTTGTCTCTGTTTTGATCTGCCAGGCTATGTTTGGCTCTGCCAGGCTCTTTACGGCTCTCTTTCGATCTGACAAGCTCACTTTGGCTCTGTTTGGCTGTGTTTGACTGTGTTTGGCTTAGTTCAGCTCACTTTGGCTCTGCCAGACTCTGTACGCCTCTGTGTGGCTCTCTTTGGCTCTGCCAGGCTCTGTGTCGCAATCTCTGGCTCTGCCAGGCTCCATTTTGATCTGTTTGGCTCTGCCAGGCTCTATTTTGATGTGTTTGGCTCTGCCAGGCTCTGTTTCACTCTGCCAGGCTCTGTTTGTCCCTACAAGGGTCCGTTTGGCTCTGTTTGGCACTGGACGGCTCTCTTTGTATCTGACAGGCTCTGGTTGGCTCTGTTTCACTCTGTTTGGCTCTGTCTGGCACCCTTAGGCTCTGGTTGGTTCTCTTTTGCACTGTTTGGCTCTGTTTATCTGTGCTTGGCTCTGTTGGGCCCTGTTTGGCTCTGCCAGGCTCTTTTTGGCTCTGTTTGGATCTGCCAGGCTCTAACTGGCTCTGCCATGCTCTGTCTGTCTCTCTTTGGCTCTGCCAGGCACTCCCTCGCTCTGTTTGGATCTGTTTGGCTCTGCCAGGCTCTGTTTGGCTCTGTTTGGCCCTGCCAGGGTCTGTTTGGCACTGATTGGCTCCGTTTGGCTCTGCATGGCTCTGCCAGGTGCTGTTTGGCTCTGTTTAGCTCTGACCATCTCTGTTTGGCTCTGTTTGGCTGTGTTTTCCTCAGATGAGCTCTTTGGCTCTGTTTGGATCTGCCAGGCCCTTTGGCTCTGGCAGGCTCTGTTTGGCTCTGCCAGGCTCTTTACAGCCCTCTTTGGATCTGACAAGCTCTGTTTGGCTCTGTTTGACTGTGTTTGGCTTAGTGCAGCTCACTTTGGCTCTGCCAGACTCTGTACGCCTCTGTGTGGCTCGCTTTGGCTTTGCCAGGCTCTGTTTGGCACTCTCTGGCTCTGCCAGGCTCTATTTTGATCTGTTTGGCTCTGCCAGGCTCTGTTTCACTCTGCCAGGCTCTGTTTGGCCCTACAAGTGTCCGTTTGGCTCTGTTTGGCACTGCATAACGCTCTTTGGATCTGCCAGGCTCTGGTTTGCTCTGTTTCACTCTGTTTGGCTCTGTCTGGCACTCTTAGGCTCCAGTTGGTTCTCTTTCGCACTGTTTGGCTCTGTTTATCTGTGCTTGGCTCTGTTGGGCACTGTTTGGCTCTGCCAGGCTCTTTTTGGCTCTGTTTGGATCTGCCAGGCTCTAATTGGCTCTGCCAAGCTCTGTTTGTCTCTCTTTGGCTCTGCCAGGGACTGCCAGGCTCTGTTTGGCTCTTATTGGCCCTGCCAGGGTCTGTTTGGTTCTGATTGGCTCCGTTTGGCTCTGCATGGCTCTGCCAGGTGCTGTTTGGCTCTATTTAGCTCTGACCATCTCTGTTTGGCTCTGTTTGGCTGTGTTTCGCTTAGATCAGCTCTTTGGCTCTGTTTGGATATGCCAGGCATTTTGGCACTGCCAGGCTCTGATTGGCTCTGCAGGCTCTGTTTGGCTATCTTTGGCTCTGCCAGGCACTGTTTAGCTCTGTTTGGATCTGGTTGGCACTGCCAGGATCTGTTTCTCTCTGCCAGGTTCCGTTTGTCTCTGTTTTGATCTGCCAGGCTCTGTTTGGCTCTGCCAGGCTCTTTACGGCTCTCTTTGGATCTGACAAGCTCTGTTTGGCACTGCTTGACTGTGTTTGGCTTAGTTCAGCTCACTTTGGCTCTGCCAGACTCTGTACGCCTCTGTGTGGCTCTCTTTGGCTCTGCCAGGCTCTGATTGGCACTCTCTGGCTCTGCCAGGCTCTATTTTGATCTGTTTGGCTCTGCCAGGCTCTGTTTCACTCTGCCAGGCTCTGTTTGGCCCTACAAGTGTCCGTTTGGCTCTGTTTGGCACTGCATGACTCTCTTTGTATCTGCCAGGCTCTGGTTTGCTCTGTTTCACTCTGTTTGGCTCTGTCTGGCACTCTTAGGCTCCGGTTGGTTCTCTTTCGCACTGTTTGGTTCTGTTTATATGTGCTTGGCTCTGTTGGGCACTGTTTGGCTTTGCCAGGCTCTTTTTGGCTCTGTTTGGATCTGCCAGGCTCTGATTGGCTCTGCCAAGCTCTGTTTGTCTCTCTTTGGCTCTGCCAGGCACTCCCTAGCTCTGTTTGGATCTGTTTGGCTCTGCCAGGCTCTGTTTGGCTCTGTTTGGCCCTGCCAGGGTATGTTTGGCTCTGATTGGCTCCGTTTGGCTTTGCATGGCTCTGCCAGGTGCTGTTTGGCTCTGTTTAGCTCTGACCATCTCTGTTTGGCTCTGTTTGGCTGTGTTTCGCTTAGGTCAGCTCTTTGGCTCTGTTTGGATATGCCAGGCCTTTTGGCACTGCCAGGCTCTGATTGGCTCTGCAGGCTCTGTTTGGCTATCTTTGGCTCTGCCAGGCACTGTTTAGCTCTGTTTGGATCTGGTTGGCACTGCCAGGATCTGTTTCTCTCTGCCAGGTTCCGTTTGTCTCTATTTTGATCTGCCAGGCTCTGTTTGTCTCTGCCAGGCTCTTTACGGCTCTCTTTGGATCTGACAAGCTCTGTTTGGCACTGCTTGACTGTGTTTGGCTTAGTTCAGCTCACTGTGGCTCTGTCAGACTCTGTACGCCTCTGTGTGGCTTTCTTTGGCTCTGCCAGGCTCTGATTGGCACTCTCTGGCTCTGCCAGGCTCTATTTTGATCTGTTTGGCTCTGCCAGGCTCTGTTTCACTCTGCCAGGCTCTGTTTGGCCCTACCGGGGTCCCTTTTGCTCTGTTTGGCACTGGATGGCTCTCTTTGGATCTACAACGCTCTGTTTGGCTCTGTTTCACTCTGTTTGGCTCTGTTTGGCACTCTTAGGCTCTGGTTGTTTCTCTTTTGCACTGTTTGGCTCTGTTTATGGGTGTTTGGCTCTGTTGGGCCCTGTTTGGCTCTGCCAGGCGCTTTTTGGCTCTGTTTGGATCTGCCAGGCTCTGATTGGTCTGCCAAGCTCTGATTGTCTATCTTTGGCTCTGCCAGGCACTGCCTAGCTCTGTTTGGCTCCGTTTGGCCCTGCCAGGGTATGTTTGGCTCTGATTGGCTCCGTTTGGCTCTGCATGGCTCTGCCAGGTGCTGTTTGGCTCTGTTTAGCTCTGACCATCTCTGTTTGGCTCTGTTTGGCTGTGTTTCGCTTAGATCAGCTCTTTGGCTCTGTTTGGATCTGCCAGGCTCTTTGGCTCTGCAGGCTCTGATTGGATCTGCAGGCTCTGTTTGGCTCTCTTTGGCTCGGCCAGGCACTGTTTAGCTCTGTTTGGATCTGTTTGGCACTGCCAGGCTCTGTTTCTCTCTACCAGGTTCTGTTTGTCTCTGTTTTGATCTGCCAGGATCTGTTTGGCTTTGCCATGCTCTTTACGGCTCTCTTTGGATCTGACAAGCTCTGTTTGGATCTGTTTGGCCCTGTCAGACTCTGTTTGGCTCTGTTTGTCCCTGCCAGGGACATTTTGGTTCTGATTGGCTCCGTTTGGCTCTGCCAGTTGCTGATTGCCTCTGCTTGGCTCTGACTGTCTCTGCCAGGCTCTGCTTGGCTGATTGCCTCTGCCTGGCTCTGTTTGTATCTGCCAGGCTCTGTTTGGCTATGCCAGACTCTGTTTGGCTCTACCAGGCTCTGTTTGGCTCTGCCACGCACTGTTTGGCGCTGCCAGGCTCTGTTTGGCGCTGCCAGGCTCTGTTTGCATCTGCCAGGCCCTGCAAGTGTCTGCCAGGTCTGTTTGTCTCTGTTTGGCTCTGTCAGACTCTGTTTGGCACTGTTTGGCTTTGCCAGTCTCTGTTTGGCTCTGTTTGGCCCTGCCAGGGTCTGTCTGGCTCTGATTGGCTCCGTTTGGCTCTGCATGGCTCTGCCAGGTGCTGTTTGGCTCTGTTTAGCTGTTTGGCTCTCTTTGGCTCTGCCAGGCACTGCCTAGCTCTGTTTGGATCTGTTTGGCTCTGCCAGGTTCCGTTTGTCTCTGTTTTGATCTGCCAGGCTCTGTTTGGCTCTGCCAGGCTCTTTACGGCTCTCTTTGGATCTGACAAGCTCTCTTTGGCTCTGTTTGGCTCTGTTTGACTGTGTTTGGCTTAGTTCAGCTCACTTTGGCTCTGCCAGACTCTGTACGCCTCTGTGTGGCTCTCTTTGGCTCTGCCAGGCTCTGTTTCGCACTCTTTGGCTTTGCCAGGCTCTATTTTAATGTGTTTGGCTCTGCCAGGCTCTGTTTCACTCTGCCAGGCTCTGTTTGTCCCTACAAGGGTCCGTTTGGTTCTGTTTGGCACTGGACGGCTCTCTTTGTATCTGACAGGCTCTGGTTGGCTCTGTTTCACTCTGTTTGGCTCTGTCTGGCACCCTTAGGCTCTGGTTGGTTCTCTTTTGCACTGTTTGGCTCTGTTTATCTGTGCTTGGCTCTGTTGGGCCCTGTTTGGCTCTGCCAGGCTCTTTTTGGCTCTGTTTGGATCTGCCAGGCTCTAACTGGCTCTGCCATGCTCTGTCTGTCTCTCTTTGGCTCTGCCAGGCACTCCCTCACTCTGTTTGGATCTGTTTGGCTCTGCCAGGCTCTGTTTGGCTCTGTTTGGCCCTGCCAGGGTCTGTTTGGCACTGATTGGCTCCGTTTGGCTCTGCATGGCTCTGCCAGGTGCTGTTTGGCTCTGTTTAGCTCTGACCATCTCTGTTTGGCTCTGTTTGGCTGTGTTTTCCTCAGATGAGCTCTTTGGCTCTGTTTGGATCTGCCAGGCCCTTTGGCTCTGGCAGGCTCTGTTTGGCTCTGCCAGGATCTTTACGGCTCTCTTTGGCTCTGCCAGGCACTGTTTACCTCTGTTTGGATCTGTTTGGCTCTGTCAGACTCTGTTTCACTCTGCCAGTCTCTGTTTGGCGCTACCAGGGTCCGTTTGGCTCTGTTTGGCACTGGATGGCTCTCTTTGGATCTGCCAGTCTCGATTTGGTTGTTTCACTCTGTTTGGCTCTGTTTTGCACTCTTAGGCTCTGGTTGGTTCTTTTTCGCACTGTTTGGTTCTGTTTATCTGTGTTTGGCTCTGTTGGGCCCTGTTTGGCTCCGCCAGGCTCTTTTTGGATCTGTGTGGCTCTTCTAGGCTCTGATTGGCTCTGCCATGCTCTGTTTGTCTCTCTTTAGCTCTGCCAGGCACTGCCTAGCTCTGTTTGGATCCGTTTGGCCCTGCCAGGCTCTGTTTGGCTCTGTTTGGCCCTGCCAGGGTCTGTTTGGCTCTGATTGGCTCCGTTTGACTCTGCATGGCTCTGCCAGGTGCTGTTTGGCTCTGTTTAGCTCTGACTATCTCTGTTTGCCTCTGTTTGGCTGTGTTTCACTTAGATCAGCTCTTTGGCTCTGTTTGGATATGCTAGGCCTTTTGGCTCTGCCAGGCTCTGATTGGCTCTGAAGGCTCTGTTTGGCTCTCTTTGGCTCTGCCAGGCACTGTTTAGCTCTGTTTGGATCTGTTTGGCACTGCCAGGCTCTGTTTCTCTCTGCCAGGTTCCGTTTGTCTCTGTTTTGATCTGCCAGGCTCTGTTTGGGTCTGCCAGGCTCTTTACGGCTCTCTTTGGATCTGACAAGCTCTCTTTGGCTCTGTTTGGCTGTATTTGACTGTGTTTGGCTTAGTTCAGCTCACTTTGGCTCTGCCAGACTCTGTACGCCTCTGTGTGGCTCTCTTTGGCTCTGCCAGGCTCTGTTTGGCACTCTTTGGCTCTGCCAGGCTCTATTTTGATCTGTTTGGCTCTGCCAGGCTCTGTTTGGCCCTACAAGGGTCCATTTGGTTCTGTTTGGCACTGCACGGCTCTCTTTGGATCTGCCAGGCTCTGGTTGGCCCTGTTTCACTCTGTTTGGCTCTGTCTGGCACTCTTAGGCTCTAGTTGCTTCTCTTTCGCACTGTTTGGCTCTGTTTATCTGTGCTTGGCTCTGTTGGGCCCTGTTTGGCTCTGCCAGACTCTTTTTGGCTCTGATTGGCTCCGTTTGGCTCTGCATGGCTCTGCCAGGTGTTGTTTGGCTTTGTTTAGCTCTGACCATCTCTGTTTGGCTCTGTTTGGCTATGTTTCGCTTAGATCAGCTCTTTGGCTCTGTTTGGATATGCCAGGCCTTTTGACTCTCCCAGGCTCTGATTGGCTCTGCAGGCTCTGTTTGGCTCTCTTTGGCTCTGCCAGGCACTGTTTAGCTCCGTTTGGATCTGTTTGGCACTGCCAGGATCTGTTTCTCTCTGCCAGGTTCCGTTTGTCTCTGTTGTGATCTGCCAGGCTCTGTTTGGCTCTGCCAGGCTCTTTACGGCTCTCTTTGGCTCTGCCAGGCACTGTTTATCTCTGTTTGGATCTGTTTGGCTCTGTCAGACTCTGTTTGGCTCTTTTGGTCTCTGCCAGGGACTTTTTGGTTCTGATTAGCTCCGTTTGGCTCTGCCTGGATCTGCCAGTTGCTGATTCACTCTGTTTGGCTCCGTTTGTCTCTGCCAGGCTCTGCTTGGTTGATTGCCTCTGCCTGGCTCTGTTTGTCTCTGCCAGGCTCTGTTTGGCTATGCCAGACTCTGTTTGGCTCTACCAGGCTCTGTTTGGCTCTGCCAAGCACTGTTTGGCTCTGCCAGGCTCTCTTTGGCGCTGCCAGGCTCTGTTTGGTTCTGCCAGGCCCTGCAAGTGTTTGCCAGGCTCTGTTTGTCTCTGTTTGACTCTGTCAGACTCAGTTTGGTACTGTTTGGCTCTGCCAGGCTCTGTTTGTCTCTGTTTGGATCTGTTTGGCTTTGCCAGTCTCTGTTTGGCTCTCTTTGGCTCTGCCAGGGTCTGTTTGGCTCTGATTGGCTCCACTTGGCTCTGCTTGGCTCTGCCACGTGCTGTTTGGCTCTGTTTATCTCTGGCCATCTCTGTTTGGCTGTGTTGGGCTTAGACCAGCTCTTTGGCTCTGTTTGGTTCTGCCAGGACCTTTGGCTCTGCCAGGCTCTGATTGGCTCTGCAGGCTGTTTCGCTCTCTTTGGCTCTGCCAGGCACTCCCTCGCTCTGTTTGGATCTGTTTGGCTCTGCCAGGCTCTGTTTGGCCCTACAAGGGTCCATTTGGTTCTGTTTGGCACTGCACGGCTCTCTTTGGATCTGCCAGGCTCTGGTTGGCCCTGTTTCACTCTGTTTGGCTCTGTCTGGCACTCTTAGGCTCTAGTTGCTTCTCTTTCGCACTGTTTGGCTCTGTTTATCTGTGCTTGGCTCTGTTGGGCCCTGTTTGGCTCTGCCAGACTCTTTTTGGCTCTGATTGGCTCCGTTTGGCTCTGCATGGCTCTGCCAGGTGTTGTTTGGCTTTGTTTAGCTCTGACCATCTCTGTTTGGCTCTGTTTGGCTATGTTTCGCTTAGATCAGCTCTTTGGCTCTGTTTGGATATGCCAGGCCTTTTGACTCTCCCAGGCTCTGATTGGCTCTGCAGGCTCTGTTTGGCTCTCTTTGGCTCTGCCAGGCACTGTTTAGCTCCGTTTGGATCTGTTTGGCACTGCCAGGATCTGTTTCTCTCTGCCAGGTTCCGTTTGTCTCTGTTGTGATCTGCCAGGCTCTGTTTGGCTCTGCCAGGCTCTTTACGGCTCTCTTTGGCTCTGCCAGGCACTGTTTATCTCTGTTTGGATCTGTTTGGCTCTGTCAGACTCTGTTTGGCTCTTTTGGTCTCTGCCAGGGACTTTTTGGTTCTGATTAGCTCCGTTTGGCTCTGCCTGGATCTGCCAGTTGCTGATTCACTCTGTTTGGCTCCGTTTGTCTCTGCCAGGCTCTGCTTGGTTGATTGCCTCTGCCTGGCTCTGTTTGTCTCTGCCAGGCTCTGTTTGGCTATGCCAGACTCTGTTTGGCTCTACCAGGCTCTGTTTGGCTCTGCCAAGCACTGTTTGGCTCTGCCAGGCTCTCTTTGGCGCTGCCAGGCTCTGTTTGGTTCTGCCAGGCCCTGCAAGTGTTTGCCAGGCTCTGTTTGTCTCTGTTTGACTCTGTCAGACTCAGTTTGGTACTGTTTGGCTCTGCCAGGCTCTGTTTGTCTCTGTTTGGATCTGTTTGGCTTTGCCAGTCTCTGTTTGGCTCTCTTTGGCTCTGCCAGGGTCTGTTTGGCTCTGATTGGCTCCACTTGGCTCTGCTTGGCTCTGCCACGTGCTGTTTGGCTCTGTTTATCTCTGGCCATCTCTGTTTGGCTGTGTTGGGCTTAGACCAGCTCTTTGGCTCTGTTTGGTTCTGCCAGGACCTTTGGCTCTGCCAGGCTCTGATTGGCTCTGCAGGCTGTTTCGCTCTCTTTGGCTCTGCCAGGCACTCCCTCGCTCTGTTTGGATCTGTTTGGCTCTGCCAGGCTCTGTTTGGCTCTGTTTGGCCCTGCCAGGGTCTGTTTGGCACTGATTGGCTCCGTTTGGCTCTGCATGGCTCTGCCAGGTGCTGTTTGGCTCTGTTTAGCTCTGACCATCTCTGTTTGGCTCTGTTTGGCTGTGTTTTCCTCAGATGAGCTCTTTGGCTCTGTTTGGATCTGCCTGGCCCTTTGGCTCTGGCAGGCTCTGTTTGGCTCTGCCAGGCTCTTTACAGCCCTCTTTGGATCTGACAAGCTCTGTTTGGCTCTGTTTGACTGTGTTTGGCTTAGTTCAGCTCACTTTGGCTCTGCCAGACTCTGTACGCCTCTGTGTGGCTCGCTTTGGCTTTGCCAGGCTCTGTTTGGCACTCTCTGGCTCTGCCAGGCTCTATTTTGATCTGTTTGGCTCTGCCAGGCTCTGTTTCACTCTGCCAGGCTCTGTTTGGCGCTACCAGGGTCCGTTTGGCTCTGTTTGGCACTGGATGGCTCTCTTTGGATCTACAACGCTCTGTTTGGCTCTGTTTCACTCTGTTTGGCTCTGTTTGGCACTCTTAGGCTCTGGTTGTTTCTCTTTTGCACTGTTTGGCTCTGTTTATGGGTGTTTGGCTCTGTTGGGCCCTGTTTGGCTCTGCCAGGCGCTTTTTGGCTCTGTTTGGATCTGCCAGGCTCTGATTGGCTCTGCCAAGCTCTGTTTGTCTCTCTTTGGCTCTGCCAGGCACTGCCTAGCTCTCTTTGGATCTGTTTGGCTCTGCCAGGCTCTGTTTGGCTCTGATTGGCCCTGCCAGGGTCTGTTTGGTTCTGATTGGCTCCGTTTGGCTCTGCATGGCTCTGCCAGGTGCTGTTTGGCTCTATTTAGCTCTGACCATCTCTGTTTGGCTCTGTTTGGCTGTGTTTCGCTTAGATCAGCTCTTTGGCTCTGTTTGGATATGCCAGGCCTTTTGGCACTGCCAGGCTCTGATTGGCTCTGCAGGCTCTGTTTGGCTATCTTTGGCTCTGCCAGGCACTGTTTCACTCTGCCAGGCTCTGTTTGGCGCTACCAGGGTCCGTTTGGCTCTGTTTGGCACTGGATGGCTCTCTTTGGATCTACAACGCTCTGTTTGGCTCTGTTTCACTCTGTTTGGCTCTGTTTGGCACTCTTAGGCTCTGGTTGTTTCTCTTTTGCACTGTTTGGCTCTGTTTATGGGTGTTTGGCTCTGTTGGGCCCTGTTTGGCTCTGCCAGGCGCTTTTTGGCTCTGTTTGGATCTGCCAGGCTCTGATTGGCTCTGCCAAGCTCTGTTTGTCTCTCTTTGGCTCTGCCAGGCACTGCCTAGCTCTCTTTGGATCTGTTTGGCTCTGCCAGGCTCTGTTTGGCTCTGATTGGCCCTGCCAGGGTCTGTTTGGTTCTGATTGGCTCCGTTTGGCTCTGCATGGCTCTGCCAGGTGCTGTTTGGCTCTATTTAGCTCTGACCATCTCTGTTTGGCTCTGTTTGGCTGTGTTTCGCTTAGATCAGCTCTTTGGCTCTGTTTGGATATGCCAGGCCTTTTGGCACTGCCAGGCTCTGATTGGCTCTGCAGGCTCTGTTTGGCTATCTTTGGCTCTGCCAGGCACTGTTTAGCTCTGTTTGGATCTGGTTGGCACTGCCAGGATCTGTTTCTCTCTGCCAGGTTCCGTTTGTCTCTGTTTTGATCTGCCAGTCTCTGTTTGGCTCTCCCAGGCTCTTTACGGCTCTCTTTGGATCTGACAAGCTCTGTTTGGATCTGTTTGGCCCTGTCAGACTCTGTTTGGCTCTGTTTGTCCCTGCCAGGGACATTTTAGTTCTCATTGGCTCTGTTTGGCTCTGCCAGTTGCTGATTGCCTCTGCTTGGCTCTGACTGTCTCTGCCAGGCTCTGCTTGGCTGATTGCCTCTGCCTGGCTCTGTTTATATCTGCCAGGCTCTGTTTGGCTATGCCAGACTCTGTTTGGCTCTACCAGGCTCTGTTTGGCTCTGCCACGCACTGTTTGGCTCTGCCAAGCTCTGTTTGGCGCTGCCAGGCTCTGTTTGCATCTGCCAGGCCCTGCAAGTGTCTGCCAGGTCTGTTTGTCTCTGTTTGGCTCTGTCAGACTCTGTTTGGCACTGTTTGGCTTTGCCAGTCTCTGTTTGGCTCTGCTTGGCCCTGCCAGGGTCTGTCTGGCTCTGATTTGCTCCGTTTGGCTCTGCATGGCTCTGCCAGGTGCTGTTTGGCTCTGTTTAGCTGTTTGGCTCTCTTTGGCTCTGCCAGGCACTGCCTAGCTCTGTTTGGATCTGTTTGGCACTGCCAGGATCTGTTTCTCTCTGCCAGTTTCCGTTTGTCTCTGTTTTGATCTGCCAGGCTATGTTTGGGTCTGCCGGGCTCTTTACGGCTCTCTTTGGATCTGACAAGCTCTCTTTGGCTCTGTTTGGCTGTGTTTGACTGTGTTTGGCTTAGTTCAGCTCACTTTGGCTCTGCCAGACTCTGTATGCCTCTGTGTGGCTCTCTTTGGTTCTGCCAGGCTCTGTTTCGCACTCTCTGGCTCTGCCAGGCTCTATTTTGATCTGTTTGGCTCTGCCAGGCTCTATTTTGATGTGTTTGGCTCTGCCAGGCTCTGTTTCACTCTGCCAGGCTCTGTTTGTCCCTACAAGGGCCCGTTTGGCTCTGTTTGGCACTGGACGGCTCTCTTTGTATCTGACAGGCTCTGGTTGGCTCTGTTTCACTCTGTTTGGCTCTGTCTGGCACCCTTAGGCTCTGGTTGGTTCTCTTTTGCACTGTTTGGCTCTGTTTATCTGTGCTTGGCTCTGTTGGGCCCTGTTTGGCTCTGCCAGGCTCTTTTTGGCTCTGTTTGGATCTGCCAGGCTCTAACTGGCTCTGCCATGCTGTCTGTCTCTCTTTGGCTCTGCCAGGCACTCCCTCGCTCTGTTTGGATCTGTTTGGCTCTGCCAGGCTCTGTTTGGCTCTGTTTGGCCCTGCCAGGGTCTGTTTGGCACTGATTGGCTCCGTTTGGCTCTGCATGGCTCTGCCAGGTGCTGTTTGGCTCTGTTTAGCTCTGACCATCTCTGTTTGGCTCTGTTTGGCTGTGTTTCGCTCAGATGAGCTCTTTGGCTCTGTTTGGATCTGCCAGGCCCTTTGGCTCTGGCAGGCTCTGTTTGGCTCTGCCTGGATCTTTACGGCTCTCTTTGGCTCTGCCAGGCACTGGTTTCCTCTGTTTGGCTCTGTTTGGCTCTGTCAGACTCTGTTTAGCTCTGTTTGTCCCTGCCAGGGTCTTTTGGGTTCTGATTAGCTCCGTTTGGCTCTGCCTGGATCTGCCAGTTGCTGATTGGCTCTGTTTGGCTCCGTTTGTCTCTGCCAGGCTCTGCTTGCCTGATTGCCTCTGCCTGGCTCTGTTTGTCTCTGCCAGGCTCTGTTTGGCTATGCCAGACTCTGTTTGGCTCTACCAGGCTCAGTTTGGCTCTGCCATGCACTGTTTGGCTCTGCCAGGCTCTGTTTGGTGCTGCCAGGCTCTGTTTGGATCTGCCAGGCCCTGCAGGTGTCTGCTAGGCTCTGTTTGGCTCTGCTTGGCCCTGCCAGGGTCTGTTTGGCTCTGATTGGCTCTGTTTGGCTCTGCATGGCTCTGCCAGGTGCTGTTTGGCTCTGTTTAGCTCTGGCCATCTCTGTTTTGCTGTGTTGCACTTAGATCAGCTCTTTGGCTCTGTTTGGATCTGCCAGGCCCTTTGGCTTTGCCAGGCTCTGATTGGCTCTGCAGGCTCTGTTTCACTCTCTTTGGCTCTGCCAGGCACTCCCTCACTCTGTTTGGATCTGTTTGGCTCTGCCAGGCTCTGTTTGGCTCTGTTTGGCCCTGCCAGGGTCTGTTTGGCACTGATTGGCTCCGTTTGGCTCTGCATGGCTCTGCCAGGTGCTGTTTGGCTCTGTTTAGCTCTGACCATCTCTGTTTCGCTCTGTTTGGCTGTGTTTCGCTCAGATGAGCTCCTTGGCTCTGTTTGGATCTGCCAGGCCCTTTGGCTCTGGCAGGCTCTGTTTGGCTCTGCCAGGATCTTTACGGCTCTCTTTGGCTCTGCCAGGCACTGTTTACCTCTGTTTGGATCTGTTTGGCTCTGTCAGACTCTGTTTAGCTCTGTTTGTCCCTGCCAGGGTCTTTTTGGTTCTGATTAGCTCCGTTTGGCTCTGCCAGTTGCTGATTGGCTCTGTTTGGCTCCGTTTGTCTCTGCCAGGCTCTGCTTGCCTGATTGCCTCTGCCTGGCTCTGTTTGTCTCTGCCAGGCTCTGTTTGGCTATGCCAGACTCTGTTTGGCTCTACCAGGCTCTGTTTCGCTCTGCCACGCACTGTTTGGCTCTGCCAGGCTCTGTTTGGTGCTGCCAGGCTCTGCTTGGATCTGCCAGGCCCTGCAAGTGTCTGCCAGGCTCTGTTTGTCTCTGTTTGGCTCTGTCAGACTCTGTTTGGCACTGTTTGGCTCTGCCAGGCTCTGGTTGGCTCTGTTTGGATCTATTTGGTATTGCCAGTCTCTGTTTGGCCCTGCCAGGGTCT
>NW_027599549.1:0-24914 GCF_964194155.1 Cetorhinus maximus
TGATTTCGCCTCTCTCTCTCTCTAACCCAGGGATCACAAGGCAGTGATCAGGAGCAGGAACCCTGGATCATTTCCCCCCTCTATTTCTAACCCAGGGATCACTGGACTGTGATCAGGAGCAGGAACCCTGGCTGATTTCCCCTCTCTCTCTAACGCAGGAATCACTGGACAGTGATCAGGAGCAGTAACCCTGGCTGATTTCCCCTCTCTCTCTCTAACCCAGGGATCACTGGACAGTGATCAGGAGCAGGAACCCTGGCTTATTTCCCCTCTCTCTCTCTAACCCAGATATCACTGGACAGTGATCAGGAGCAGGAACCCTGCCTGATTTCCCCACTCTCTGACCCAGGGATCACTGGACAGTGATCAGGAACAGGGACGCTGGCTGATTTCCTCTCTCTCTCTGACCAAGGGATAACTGGACATTAATCAGGAGCAGGAACACTGGCTGATTTCCCCTCTCTCTCTCTAACCCAGGGATCACAAGGCACTGATCAGGAGCAGGAACCCTGGATCATTTCCCCCCTCTATTTCTAACCCAGGGATCACTGGACTGTGATCAGGAGCAGGAACCCTGGCTGATTTCCCCTCTCACTCTCTAACGCAGGAATCACTGGACAGTGATCAGGAGCAGTAACCCTGGCTGATTTCCCCTCTCTCTGTCTAACCCAGATATGACTGGACAGTGATCAGGAGCAGGAACCCTGGCTGATTTCCTCTCCCTCTCTCTCTAACCCAGGGATCAAAGTACAGTGATCAGGAGCAGGTACACTGGCTGATGTTCCCTCTCTCTCTCTACCCCAGGGATCACTGGACTGTGATCAGGAGCAGGAACCCTGGCTGATTTCTCCTCTCTCTCTCTCTAACCCAGGGATCACTGGAGAGTGATCAGGAGCAGGAACCTGGAGGATTTCCCCCCTCTCTCTCTAACCCAGGGATCACTGGACAGTGAGGAGGAGCAGGAACACTGGCTGATTCCCCCTGTCTCTCTCTCTAACCCAGGAATCACTGGACAGTGATCAGGAGCAGGAACCATGGCTGATTTACCCTCTCTCTCTCTCTAACCCAGGAATCACTGGACAGTGATCAGGAGCAGGAACCCTGGCTTATTTCCTCTCCCTCTCTCTCTACCCCAGGGATCACTGGACTGTGATCAGGAGCAGGAACCCTGGCTAATTTACCCTCTCTCTCTCTCTAACACAGGAATCACTGGACAGTGATCAGGAGCAGGAAACCTGGCTGATTTCCCCTCTCTCTAACCCAGGAATCAATTGACAGTGATCAGGAGCAGGAACCCTGGCTAATTTCCCCTCTCTCTCTCTAACCCAGGTATCACTGGACAGTGATCAGGAGCAGGAACCCTGGCAGATTTCCCCTCTCTCTCTCTCTAACCCGGGTATCTCTAGACAGTGATCAGGAGCAGGACCTCTGGCTGATTTCCCCACTCTCTGACCCAGGGATCACTGGTCAGTGATCAGGAACAGGGACCCTGGCTAATTTCCTCTCTCTCTAACCCAAGGATCATTGGACAGTGATCAGGAGCAGGAACCATGGCTGATTTCCTCTCTCACTCGACCCCAGGGATCACTGGACAGTGATCAGGAGCAGGATCCCTGGCTGATTTCCCCTCTCTCTCTATAACCCAGGGATCACTGGACAGTGAACAGGAGCAGGAACCCTGGATGTTTTCCTCTCCCTCTATCTCTAACCCAGCGATCAATGTACAGTGATCAGGAGCAGGAACACTGGCTGATTTCACCTCTCTCTCTCTAACCCAGTAATCACTGGACAGTGATCAGGAGCAGGAAAACTGGCTGATTTCCCCTCTCCCTCTCTGTCTAACACAGGGTCACTGGACAGTGATCTGGAGCAGGAACCCTGGCTGATTTACCCTCTCTCTCGCTCTCTCTAACCCAGGGATCACTGAACAGTTATGAGGAGCAGGAACCCTGGCTGATTCCCCCTCTCTCTCTCTCTAACCCAGGAATCACTGGACAGTGATCAGGATCAGGGACCCTGGCTTATTTCCCCTCTCTCTCTCTCTCTAACCCAGGAATCACTGGACAGTGATCAGGAGCAGGAACTCTGGCTGATTTCCCCTCTCTCTCTCTAACCCGGGGATCACTGGACAGTGATCAGGAGCAGGAACCCTGGCTGATTTCCCCTCTCTCTCTAACCCAGGGATCACTGGACAGTGATCAGGAGCAGGAACCCTGGCTGATTTCCCCTCTCTCTCTCTAATCCAGGGATCACTGGACAGTGATCAGGAGCAGGAACCCTGGCTGATTTACTCCCTCTCTCTCTCTCTCTAACACAGGGATCACTGGACAGTGATCCGGAGCAGGAACCATGGCTGATTTCCTCTCTCACTCGACCCCAGGGATCACTGGACAGTGATCAGGAGCAGGAACCCTGGCTGATTTCCCCTCTCCCTCTGTACCCCAGGGATCACTGGACTGTGATCAGGAGCAGGAACCCTGGCTAATTTACCCTCTCTCTCTCTCTTACCCAGGAATCACTGGACAGTGATCAGGAGCAGGAACCCTGGCTGATTTCCTCTCCCTCTATCTCTAACCCAGGGATCAATGTACAGTGATCAGGAGCAGGAACACTGGCTGATTTCCCCTCTCTCTCTCTAACCCAGGAATCACTGGACAGTGATCAGGAGCAGGAACACTGGCTGATTTCCCCTCTCCCTCTCTGTCTAACACAGGGTCACTGGACAGTGATCTGGAGCAGGAACCCTGGCTGATTTCCCCTCTCTCTCTCTCTCTAACCCAGGGATCACTGAACAGTTATGAGGAGCAGGAACCCTGGCTGATTCCCCCTCTCTCTCTCTCTAACTCAGGGATCACTGGACAGTGATCAGGAGCAGGAACCCTGGCTGATTTCGCCTCTCTCTCTCTCTCTAAATCAGGGATCACTAGACAGTGATCAGGATCAGTGACCCTGGCTGATTTCCCCTCTCTCTCTCTCTCTAACCCAGGGATCACTGGACAGTGATCTGGAGCAGGAACCCTGGCTGATTTCCCCTCTCTCTCTCTCTCTCTTTCTAACCCAGGGATCACTGGACAGTGATCAGGAGCAGGAACCCTGGCTGATTTCTCCTCTCTCTCTCTCTCTCTCTCACCCAGGCTTCATTGGAGAGTGATCAGGAGCAGGAGCCCTGGTTGATTCCCCCCTTCTCTCTCTAACCCAGGGATCACTGAACAGTTATGAGGAGCAGGAACCCTGGCTGATTCCCCCTCTCTCTCTCTCTAACTCAGGGATCACTGGACAGTGATCAGGAGCAGGAACCCTGGCTGATTTCCCCTCTCTCTCTCTCTCTAAATCAGGGATCACTAGACAGTGATCAGGATCAGTGACACTGGCTGATTTCCCCACTCTCTCTCTAACCCAGGGGTCACTGGACAGTGATCAGGAGCAGGAACCCTGGCTGATTTCCCCTCACTCTAACCCAGGGATCACTTGACAGTGATCAGGAGCAGGAACCCTGGCTGATTTCCTCTCCCTCTCTCTCTAACCCAGGGATCAAAGTACAGTGATCAGGAGCAGGAACACTGGCTGATGTTCCCTCTCTCTCTCTACCCCAGGGATCACTGGACTGTGATCAGGAGCAGGAACCCTGGCTGATTTCTCCTCTCTCTCTCTCTAACCCAGGGATCACTGGAGAGTGATCAGGAGCAGGAACCTGGAGGATTTCCCCACTCTCTCTCTAACCCAGGGATCACTGGACAGTGAGGAGGAGCAGGAACACTGGCTGATTCCCTCTCACTCTCTCTCTAACCCAGGAATCACTGGACAGTGATCAGGAGCAGGAACACTGGCTGATTTCCCCTCTCTCTCTCTAACCCAGGTATCACTGGACAGTGATCAGGAGCAGGAACCCTGGCTGATTTCCCCTCTCTCTCTCTAACCCGGGGATCACTGGTCAGTGATCAGGAGCAGGAACCCTGGCTGATTTCCCCACTCTCTGACCCAGGGATCACTGGACAGTGATCAGGAACAGGGACCCTGGCTGATTTCCTCTCTCTCTCTAACACAGGGATCACTGGACACTGATGAGGAGCAGGAACCCTGGCTGATTTCCCCTCTCTCTCTCTAACCCAGGAATCACAAGGCAGTGGTCAGGAGCAGGAACCCTGGCTGATTTCCCCCCTCTATTTCTAACCCAGGGATCACTGGACTGTGATCAGGAGCTGGAACCCTGGCTGATTTACCCTCTCTCTATCTCTAACCTAGGAATCACTGGACAGTGATCAGGAGCAGGAACCCTGGCTGATTTCCTCTCCCTCTCTCTCTAACCCAGTGATCAATGTACAGTGATCAGGAGCAGGAACACTGGCTGGTGTTCCCTCTCTCTCTCTACCCCAGGGATCAATGGACTGTGGTCAGGAGCATGAACCCTGGCTGATTTCCCCTCTCGCTCTCACTCTCTCTCTCCAACCGAGGGATCACTGGACAGTGATCAGGAGCAGGAACCCTGGCAGATTTCTCCTCTCTCTCTCTCTAACCCAGGGATCACTGAAGAGTGATCAGGAGCAGGAACCTGGAGGATTTCCACCCTCTCTCTCTAACCCAGGGATCACTGGACAGTGATCAGGAGCAGGAACCCTGGCTGATTTCACCTCTCCCTCTCTCTAACTCAGGGATCAGTGGACAGTGATGAGGATCAGGGACATTGGCTGATTTTCCCTCGCTCTCTCTCTCTCTAACTCAGGGATCACTGGACAGTGATCAGGAGCAGGAACCATGGCTGATTTCCTCTCTCACTCGACCCCAGGGATCACTGGAAAGTGATCAGGAGCAGGATCCATGGCTGATTTACCCTCTCTCTCTCTCTCTAACCCAGGAATCACTGGACAGTGATCAGGAGCAGGAACCCTGGCTTATTTCCTCTCCCTCTCTCTCTACCCCAGGGATCACTGGACTGTGATCAGGAGCAGGAACCCTGGCTAATTTACCCTCTCTCTCTCTAAGACAGGAATCACTGGACAGTGATCAGGAGCAGGAAACCTGGCTGATTTCCCCTCTCTCTCTCTAACCCAGCAATCACTGGACAGTGATCAGGAGCAGGAACCCTGGCTGATTTCCCCTCTCTCTCTCTAACCCAGGGATCACTGGACTGTGATCAGGAGCAGGAACCCTGGCTAATTTACCCCCTCTCTCTCTCTTACCCAGGAATCACTGGACAGTGATCAGGAGCAGGAACACTGGCTGATTTTCCCTCTCTCTCTCTAACCCAGGAATCACTGGACAGTGATCAGGAGCAGGAACCCTGCCTGATTTCCCCTCTCTCTCTCGAACCCAGGAATCACTGGACAGTGATCAGTAGCAGGAAACCTGGTTGATTTCCCTTCTCTCTCTCTAACCCAGGAATCACTGGACAGTGATCAGGAGCAGGAACACTGGCTGATTTCCCCTCTCTCTCCCTAACCCAGGTATCACTGGACAGTGATCAGGAGCAGGAACCCTGGCTGATTTCCCCTCTCTCTCTCTAACCCAGGGATCACTGGACAGTGATGAGGAGCAGGAACCCTGGCTGATTTTCCCTCTCTCTCTCTAACCCAAGGATCATTGGACAGTGATCAGGAGCAGGAACCATGGCTGATCTCCTCTCTCACTCGACCCCAGGGATCACTGGACAGTGATCAGGAGCAGGAACCCTGGCTGATTTCCCCTCTCCCTCTGCACCCCAGGGTTCACTGGACTGTGATCAGGAGCAAGAACCCTGGCTAATTTAACCCCTCTCTCTCTCTTACCCAGGAATCACTGAACAGTGATCAGGAGCAGGAACCCTGGCTGATTTCCTCTCCCTCTATCTCTAACCCAGGGATCAATGTACAGTGATCAGGAGCAGGAACAGTGGCTGATTTTCCCTCTCTCTCTCTCTAACCCAGGAATCACTGGACAGTGATCAGTAGCAGGAAACCTGGTTGATTTCGCCTCTCTCTCTCTAACCCAGGAATCACTGGACAGTGATCAGGAGCAGGAACACTGGCTGATTTCCCCTCTCTCTCCCTAACCCAGGTATCACTGGACAGTGATCAGGAGCAGGAACCCTGGCTGATTTCCCCCCTCTCTCTCTCTAACCCGGGGATCACTGGACAGTGATCAGGAGCAGGATCCCTGGCTGATTTCCCCACTCTCTGACCCAGGGATCACTGGACAGTGATCAGGAACAGGGACCCTGGCTGATTTCCTCTCTCTCTCTGACCAAGGGATCACTGGACAGTAATCAGTAGGAGGAACCCTGGCTGATTTCCCCTTTCTCTCTCTCTCTAACCCAGGGATCACTGGACAGTCATCAGGAGCAGGAACCCTGGCTGATTTCCCCTCTCTCTCTCTCTCTCTAACCCAGGGATCAATGGACAGTGATGAGGAGCAGGAACCCTGGCTGATTTCCCCTCTCTCTCTATCTAATCCAGGGGACACTGGACAGTGATCAGGAGCAGGAAACCTGGCTGATATCTTCTCTCTCTCTCTAACCCAGGGATCACTGGACAGTGATCAGGAGCAGGAACCCTGGCTGATTTGCCCTCTCTCTCTCTAACCCAGGGATCACAAGGCACTGATCAGGAGCAGGAACCCTGGATCATTTCCCCCCTCTATTTCTAACCCAGGGATCACTGGACTGTGATCAGGAGCAGGAACCCTGGCTGATTTCCCCTCTCACTCTCTAACGCAGGAATCACTGGACAGTGATCAGGAGCAGTAACCCTGGCTGATTTTCCCTCTCTCTGTCTAACCCAGATATCACTGGACAGTGATCAGGAGCAGGAACCCTGGCTGATTTCCTCTCCCTCTCTCTCTAACCCAGGGATCAAAGTACAGTGATCAGGAGCAGGAACACTGGCTGATGTTCCCTCTCTCTCTCTACCCCAGGGATCACTGGACTGTGATCAGGAGCAGGAACCCTGGCTGATTTCTCCTCTCTCTCTCTCTAACCCAGGGATCACTGGAGAGTGATCAGGAGCAGGAACCTGGAGGATTTCCCCCCTCTCTCTCTAATACAGGGATCACTGGACAGTGAGGAGGAGCAGGAACACTGGCTGATTCCCCCTGTCTCTCTCTCTAACCCAGGAATCACTGGACAGTGATCAGGAGCAGGAACCATGGCTGATTTACCCTCTCTCTCTCTCTAACCCAGGAATCACTGGACAGTGATCAGGAGCAGGAACCCTGGCTTATTTCCTCTCCCTCTCTCTCTACCCCAGGGATCACTGGACTGTGATCAGGAGCAGGAACCCTGGCTAATTTACCCTCTCTCTCTCTCTAACACAGGAATCACTGGACAGTGATCAGGAGCAGGAAACCTGGCTGATTTCCCCTCTCTCTAACCCAGGAATCACTGGACAGTGATCAGGAGCAGGAACCCTGGCTAATTTCCCCTCTCTCTCTCTAACCCAGGTATCACTGGACAGGGATCAGGAGCAGGAACCCTGGCAGATTTCCCCTCTCTCTCTCTCTAACCCGGGGATCTCTAGACAGTGATCAGGAGCAGGACCTCTGGCTGATTTCCCCACTCTCTGACCCAGGGATCACTGGACAGTGATCAGGAACAGGGACCCTGGCTAATTTCCTCTCTCTCTAACCCAAGGATCATTGGACAGTGATCAGGAGCAGGAACCCTGGCTAATTTCCCCTCTCTCTCTCTCTAACACAGCGATCACTGGACAATGATCAGGCGCAGGAACCATGGCTGATTTCCTCTCTCACTCGACCCCAGGGATCACTGGACAGTGATCAGGAGCAGGATCCCTGGCTGATTTCCCCTCTCTCTCTCTAACCCAGGGATCACTGGACAGTGAACAGGAGCAGGAACCCTGGATGATTTTCCCTCTCTCTCTCTAACCCAGGAATCACTGGACAGTGATCAGGATCAGGGACCCTGGCTGAATTCCCCTCTCTCTCTCTAACCCAGGGATCACTGGACAGTGATCAGGAGCAGGAACCCTGGCTGATTTACTCCCTCTCTCTCTCTCTCTAACACAGGGATCACTGGACAGTGATCCGGAGCAGGAACCATGGTTGATTTCCTCTCTCACTCGACCCCAGGGATCACTGGACAGTGATCAGGAGCAGGAACCCTGGCTGATTTCCCCTCTCCCTCTGTACCCCAGGGATCACTGGACTGTGATCAGGAGCAGGAACCCTGGCTAATTTACCCTCTCTCTCTCTCTTACCCAGGAATCACTGGACAGTGATCAGGAGCAGGAACCCTGGCTGATTTCCTCTCCCTCTATCTCTAACCCAGGGATCAATGTACAGTGATCAGGAGCAGGAACACTGGCTGATTTCACCTCTCTCTCTCTAACCCAGTAATCACTGGACAGTGATCAGGAGCAGGAAAACTGGCTGATTTCCCCTCTCCCTCTCTGTCTAACACAGGGTCACTGGACAGTGATCTGGAGCAGGAAACCTGGCTGATTTACCCTCTCTCTCTCTCTCTCTAACCCAGGGATCACTGAACAGTTATGAGGAGCTGGAACCCTGGCTGATTCCCCCTCTCTCTCTCTCTAACCCAGGAATCACTGGACAGTGATCAGGAGCAGGAACCCTGGCTGATTTACTCCCTCTCTCTCTCTTTCTAACACAGGGATCACTGGACAGTGATCCGGAGCAGGAACCATGGTTGATTTCCTCTCTCACTCGACCCCAGGGATCACTGGACAGTGATCAGGAGCAGGAACCCTGGCTGATTTCCCCTCTCCCTCTGTACCCCAGGGATCACTGGACTGTGATCAGGAGCAGGAACCCTGGCTAATTTACCCTCTCTCTCTCTCTTACCCAGGAATCACTGGACAGTGATCAGGAGCAGGAACCCTGGCTGATTTCCTCTCCCTCTATCTCTAACCCAGGGATCAATGTACAGTGATCAGGAGCAGGAGCACTGGCTGATTTCACCTCTCTCTCTCTAACCAAGTAATCACTGGACAGTGATCAGGAGCAGGAAAACTGGCTGATTTCCCCTCTCCCTCTCTGTCTAACACAGGGTCACTGGACAGTGATCTGGAGCAGGAAACCTGGCTGATTTACCCTCTCTCTCTCTCTCTCTCTAACCCAGGGATCACTGAACAGTTATGAGGAGCAGGAACCATGGCTGATTCCCCCTCTCTCTCTCTCTAACCCAGGAATCACTGGACAGTGATCAGGATCAGGGACCCTGGCTTATTTCCCCTCTCTCTCTCTCTCTAACCCAGGAATCACTGGACAGTGATCAGGAGCAGGAACTCTGGCTGATTTCCCCTCTCTCTCTCTAACCCGGGGATCACTGGACAGTGATCAGGAGCAGGAACCCTGGCTGATTTCCCCTCTCTCTCTAACCCAGGGATCACTGGACAGTGATCAGGAGCAGGAACCCTGGCTGATTTCCACTCTCTCTCTCTAACCCAGGGATCACTGGACAGTGATCAGGAGCAGGAACCCTGGCTGATTTACTCCCTCTCTCTCTCTCTCTAACACAGGGATCACTGGACAGTGATCCGGAGCAGGAACCATGGCTGATTTCCTCTCTCACTCGACCCCAGGGATCACTGGACAGTGATCAGGAGCAGGAACCCTGGCTGATTTCCCCTCTCCCTCTGTACCCCAGGGATCACTGGACTGTGATCAGGAGCAGGAACCCTGGCTAAATTACCCTCTCTCTCTCTCTTACCCAGGAATCACTGGACAGTGATCAGGAGCAGGAACCCTGGCTGATTTCCTCTCCCTCTATCTCTAACCCAGGGATCAATGTACAGTGATCAGGAGCAGGAACACTGGCTGATTTCCCCTCTCTCTCTCGAACCCAGTAATCACTGGACAGTGATCAGGAGCAGGAACACTGGCTGATTTCCCCTCTCCCTCTCTGTCTAACACAGGGTCACTGGACAGTGATCTGGAGCAGGAACCCTGGCTGATTTCCCCTCTCTCTCTCTCTCTCTCTAACCCAGGGATCACTGAACAGTTATGAGGAGCAGGAACCCTGGCTGATTCCCCCTCTCTCTCTCTCTAACTCAGGGATCACTGGACAGTGATCAGGAGCAGGAACCCTGGCTGATTTCGCCTCTCTCTCTCTAACCCAGGGATCACTTGACAGTGATCAGGAGCAGGAACCCTGGCTGATTTCCCCTCTCTCTCTCTCAATAACCCAGGGATCACTGGACAGTCATCAGGAGCAGGAACCCTGGCTGATTTCCCCTCACTCTCTCTAACCCAGGGATCACTTGACAGTGATCAGGAGCAGGAACCCAGGCTGATTTCCCCTCTCTCTCTCTCTCTAACCCAGGGATCACTGGACAGTGATCAGGAGCAGGGACCCTGGCTGATTTCCCCTCTCTCTCTCTCTCTCTCTAACCCAGGGATCACTGAACAGTTATGAGGAGCAGGAACCCTGGCTGATTCCCCCTCTCTCTCTCTCTAACTCAGGGATCACTGGACAGTGATCAGGAGCAGGAACCCTGGCTGATTTCGCCTCTCTCTCTCTCTATATATCAGGGATCACTAGACAGTGATCAGGATCAGTGACCCTGGCTGATTTCCCCTCTCTCTCTCTCTCTAACCCAGGGATCACTGGACAGTGATCTGGAGCACGAACCCTGGCTGATTTCCCCTCTCTCTCTCTCTCTCTTTCTAACCCAGGGATCACTGGACAGTGATCAGGAGCAGGAACCCTGGCTGATTTCTCCTCTCTCTCTCTCTCTCTCTAACCCAGGCATCATTGGAGAGTGATCAGGAGCAGGAACCCTGGTTGATTCCCCCCTTCTCTCTCTAACCCAGGGATCACTGAACAGTTATGAGGAGCAGGAACCCTGTCTGATTCCCCCTCTCTCTCTCTCTAACTCAGGGATCACTGGACAGTGATCAGGAGCAGGAACCCTGGCTGATTTCGCCTCTCTCTCTCTCTCTAAATCAGGGATCACTAGACAGTGATCAGGATCAGTGACCCTGGCTGATTTCCCCTCTCTCTCTCTAACCCAGGGATCACTGGACAGTGATCAGGAGCAGGAACCCTGGCTGATTTCCCCTCACTCTCTCTAACCCAGGGATCACTTGACAGTGATCAGGAGCAGGAACCCTGGCTGATTTCCCCTCTCTCTCTCTCTCTAACCCGGGGATCACTGGACAGTGATCAGGAGCAGGAACCCTGGCTGATTTCCCCTCACTCTCTCTAACCCAGGGATCACTTGACAGTGATCAGGAGCAGGAACCCAGGCTGATTTCCCCTCTCTCTCTCTCTCTAACCCAGGGATCACTGGACAGTGATCAGGAGCAGGGACCCTGGCTTATTTCCCCTCTCTCTCTCTCTCTAACCCAGGAATCACTGGACAGTGATCAGGAGCAGGAACTCTGGCTGATTTCCCCTCTCTCTCTCTAACCCGGGGGTGACTGGACAGTGATCAGGAGCAGGAACCCTGGCTGATTTCCCCTCTCTCTCTAACCCAGGGATCAATGGACAGTGATCAGGAGCAGGAACCCTGGCTGATTTCCCCTCTCTCTCTCTATCCCAGGGATCACTGGACAGTGATCAGGAGCAGGAACCCTGGCTGATTTACTCCCTCTCTCTCTCTCTCTAACACAGGGATCACTGGACAGTGATCCGGAGCAGGAACCATGGCTGATTTCCTCTCTCACTCGACCCCAGGGATCACTGGACAGTGATCAGGAGCAGGAACCCTGGCTGATTTCCCCTCTCCCTCTGTACCCCAGGGATCACTGGGCTGTGATCAGGAGCAGGAACCCTGGCTAATTTACCCTCTCTCTCTCTCTTACCCAGCAATCACTGGACAGTGATCAGGAGCAGGAACCCTGGCTGATTTCCTCTCCCTCTATCTCTAACCCAGGGATCAATGTACAGTGATCAGGAGCAGGAACACTGGCTGATTTCCCCTCTCTCTCTCTAACCCAGGAATCACTGGACAGTGATCAGGAGCAGGAACACTGGCTGATTTCCCCTCTCCCTCTCTGTCTAACACAGGGTCACTGGACAGTGATCTGGAGCAGGAACCCTGGCTGATTTCCCCTCTCTCTCTCTCTCTCTCTAACCCAGGGATCACTGAACAGTTATGAGGAGCAGGAACCCTGGCTGATTCCCCCTCTCTCTCTTTCTAACTCAGGGATCACTGGACAGTGATCAGGAGCAGGAACCCTGGCTGATTTCGCCTCTCTCTCTCTCTCTAAATCAGGGATCACTAGACAGTGATCAGGATCAGTGACCCTGGCTGATTTCCCCTCTCTCTCTCTCTCTAACCCAGGGATCACTGGACAGTGATATGGAGCAGGAACCCTGGCTGATTTCCCCTCTCTCTCTCTCTCTCTTTCTAACCCAGGGATCACTGGACAGTGATCAGGAGCAGGAACCCTGGCTGATTTCCCCTCTCTCTCTCTCTCTCTCTCTCTCTAACCCAGGCATCATTGGAGAGTGATCAGGAGCAGGAACCCTGGTTGATTCCCCCCTTCTCTCTCTAACCCAGGGATCACTGAACAGTTATGAGGAGCAGGAACCCTGGCTGGTTCGCCCTCTCTCTCTCTCTAACTCAGGGACCACTGGACAGTGATCAGGAGCAGGAACCCTGGCTGATTTCGCCTCTCTCTCTCTCTCTAAATCAGGGATCACTAGACAGTGATCAGGATCAGTGACCCTGGCTGATTTCCCCTCTCTCTCTCTAACCCAGGGATCACTGGACAGTGATCAGGAGCAGGAACCCTGGCTGATTTCCCCTCACTCTAACCCAGGGATCACTTGACAGTGATCAGGAGCAGGAACCCTGGCTGATTTCCTCTCCCTCTCTCTCTAACCCAGGGATCAAAGTACAGTGATCAGGAGCAGGAACACTGGCTGATGTTCCCTCTCTCTCTCTACCCCAGGGATCACTGGACAGTGATCAGGAGCAGGAACCCTGGCTGATTTCTCCTCTCTCTCTCTCTAACCCAGGGATCACTGGAGAGTGATCAGGAGCAGGAACCTGGAGGATTTCCCCCCTCTCTCTCTAACCCAGGGATCACTGGACAGTGAGGAGGAGCAGGAACACTGGCTTATTCCCCCTCTCTCTCTCTCTAACTCAGGGATCAGTGGACAGTGATGAGGATCAGGGACATTGGCTGATTTTCCCTCTCTCTCTCTCTCTAACCCAGGGATCACTGGACAGTGATCAGGAGTAGGAACCATGGCTGATTTACCCTCTCTCTCTCTCTAACCCAGGAATCACTGGACAGTGATCAGGAGCAGGAACCCTGGCTTATTTCCTCTCCCTCTCTCTCTACCCCAGGGATCACTGGACTGTGATCAGGAGCAGGAACCCTGGCTAATTTACCCTCTCTCTCTCTCTAACACAGGAATCACTGGACAGTGATCAGGAGCAGGAAACCTGGCTGATTTCCCCTCTATCTAACCCAGGAATCACTGGACAGTGATCAGGAGCAGGAACCCTGGCTAATTTCCCCTCTCTCTCTATAACCCAGGTATCACTGGACTGTGATCAGGAGCAGGAACCCTGGCTAATTTACCCTCTCTCTCTCTCTTACCCAGGAATCACTGGACAGTGATCAGGAGCAGGAACCCTGGCTGATTTCCTCTCCCTCTATCTCTAACCCAGGGATCAATGTACAGTGATCAGGAGCAGGAACACTGGCTGATTTCCCCTCTCTCTCTCTAACCCAGTAATCACTGGACAGTGATCAGGAGCAGGAACACTGGCTGATTTCCCCTCTCCCTCTCTGTCTAACACAGGGTCACTGGACAGTGATCTGGAGCAGGAACCCTGGCTGATTTCCCCTCTCTCTCTCTCTCTAACCCAGGGATCACTGAACAGTTATGAGGAGCAGGAACCCTGGCTGATTCCCCCTCTCTCTCTCTCTAACTCAGGGATCACTGGACAGTGATCAGGAGCAGGAACCCTGGCTGATTTCGCCTCTCTCTCTCTCTCTAAATCAGGGATCACTAGACAGTGATCAGGATCAGTGACCCTGGCTGATTTCCCCTCTCTCTCTCTCTCTAACCCAGGGATCACTGGACAGTGATCTGGAGCAGGAACCCTGGCTGATTTCCCCTCTCTCTCTCTCTCTCTTTCTAACCCAGGGATCACTGGACAGTGATCAGGAGCAGGAACCCTGGCTGATTTCCCCTCACTCTAACCCAGGGATCACTTGACAGTGATCAGGAGCAGGAACCCTGGCTGATTTCCTCTCCCTCTCTCTCTAACCCAGGGATCAAAGTACAGTGATCAGGAGCAGGAACACTGGCTGATGTTCCCTCTCTCTCTCTACCCCAGGGATCACTGGACTGTGATCAGGAGCAGGAACCCTGGCTGATTTCTCCTCTCTCTCTCTCTAACCCAGGGATCACTGGAGAGTGATCAGGAGCAGGAACCTGGAGGATTTCCCCACTCTCTCTCTAACCCAGGGATCACTGGACAGTGAGGAGGAGCAGGAACACTGGCTGATTCCCTCTCTCTCTCTCTCTAACCCAGGAATCACTGGACAGTGATCAGGAGCAGGAACCATGGCTGATTTACCCTCTCTCTCTCTCTAACCCAGGAATCACTGGACAGTGATCAGGAGCAGGAACCCTGGCTGATTTCCTCTCCCTCTCTCTCTACCCCAGGGATCACTGGACTGTGATCAGGAGCAGGAACCCTGGCAAATTTACCCTCTCTCTCTCTCAAACACAGGAATCACTGGACAGTGATCAGGAGCAGGAACCCTGGCTGATTTCCCCTCTCTCTAAACCAGGAATCACTGGACAGTGATCAGGAGCAGGAACCCTGGCTAATTTCCCCTCTCTCTCTCTAACCCAGGTATCACTGGACAGTGATCAGGAGCAGGAACCCTGGCAGATTTCCCCTCTCTCTCTCTCTAACCCGGGGATCTCTAGACAGTGATCAGGAGCAGGACCTCTGGCTGATTTCCCCACTCTCTGACCCAGGGATCACTGGACAGTGATCAGGAACAGGGACCGTGGCTAATTCTCTCTCTCTCTAACACAGCGATCACTGGACAATGATCAGGCGCAGGAACCATGGCTGATTTCCTCTCTCACTCGACCCCAGGGATCACTGGACAGTGATCAGGAGCAGGATCCCTGGCTGATTTCCCCTCTCTCTCTATAACCCAGGGATCACTGGACAGTGAACAGGAGCAGGAACCCTGGATGATTTTCCCTCTCTCTCTCTAACCCAGGAATCACTGGACAGTGATCAGGATCAGGGACCCTGGCTGATTTCCCCTCTCTCTCTCTCTCTAACCCAGGAATCACTGGACAGTGATCAGGAGCAGGAACTCAGGCTGATTTCCCCTCTCTCTCTCTAACCCGGGGATCACTGGACAGTGATCAGGAGCAGGAACCCTGGCTGATTTCCCCTCTCTCTCTAACCCAGGGATCACTGGACAGTGATCAGGAGCAGGAACCCTGGCTGATTTCCCCTCTCTCTCTCTAACCCAGGGATCACTGGACAGTGATCAGGAGCAGGAACCCTGGCTGATTTACTCCCTCTCTCTCTCTCTCTAACACAGGGATCACTGGACAGTGATCCGGAGCAGGAACCATGGCTGATTTCCTCTCTCACTCGACCCCAGGGATCACTGGACAGTGATCAGGAGCAGGAACCCTGGCTGATTTCCCCTCTCCCTCTGTACCCCAGGGATCACTGGACTGTGATCAGGAGCAGGAACCCTGGCTAATTTACCCTCTCTCTCTCTCTTACCCAGGAATCACTGGACAGTGATCAGGAGCAGGAATGCTGGCTGATTTCCTCTCCCTCAATCTCTAACCCAGGGATCAATGTACAGTGATCAGGAGCAGGAACACTGGCTGATTTCCCCTCTCTCTCTCTAACCCAGTAATCACTGGACAGTGATCAGGAGCAGGAACACTGGCTGATTTCCCCTCTCCCTCTCTGTCTAACACAGGGTCACTGGACAGTGATCTGGAGCAGGAACCCTGGCTGATTTCCCCTCTCTCTCTCTCTCTAACCCAGGGATCACTGAACAGTTATGAGGAGCAGGAACCCTGGCTGATTCCCCCTCTCTCTCTCTCTAACTCAGGGATCACTGGACAGTGATCAGGAGCAGGAACCCTGGCTGATTTCGCCTCTCTCTCTCTCTCTAACCCAGGGATCACTGGACAGTGATCTGGAGCAGGAACCCTGGCTGATTTCCCCTCTCTCTCTCTCTCTCTTTCTAACCCAGGGATCACTGGACAGTGATCAGGAGCAGGAACCCTGGCTGATTTCTCCTCTCTCTCTCTCTCTCTCTAACCCAGGCATCATTGGAGAGTGATCAGGAGCAGGAACCCTGGTTGATTCCCCCCTTCTCTCTCTAACCCAGGGATCACTGAACAGTCATGAGGAGCAGGTACCCTGGCTGATTCCCCCTCTCTCTCTCTCTAACTCAGGGATCACTGGACAGTGATCAGGAGCAGGAACCCTGGCTGATTTCCCCTCTCTCTCTCTAATCCAGGGATCACTGGACAGTGATCAGGAGAAGGAATCCTGGCTGATTGCCCCTCACTCTAACCCAGGGATCACTTGACAGTGATCAGGAGCAGGAACCCTGGCTGATTTCCTCTCCCTCTCTCTCTAACCCAGGGATCAAAGTACAGTGATCAGGAGCAGGAACACTGGCTGATGTTCCCTCTCTCTCTCTACCCCAGGGATCACTGGACAGTGATCAGGAGCAGGAACCCTGGCTGATTTCTCCTCTCTCTCTCTCTAACCCAGGGATCACTGGAGAGTGATCAGGAGCAGGAACCTGGAGGATTTCCCCCTTCTCTCTAACCCAGGGATCACTGGACAGTGAGGAGGAGCAGGAACACTGGCTGATTCCCCCTCTCTCTCTCTCTAACTCAGGGATCAGTGGACAGTGATGAGGAACAGGGACATTGGCTGATTTTCCCTCTCTCTCTCTCTCTAACCCAGGGATCACTGGACAGTGATCAGGAGTAGGAACCATGGCTGATTTACCATCTCTCTCTCTCTAACCCAGGAATCACTGGACAGTGATCAGGAGCAGGAACCCTGGCTTATTTCCTCTCCCTTTCTCTCTACCCTAGGGATCACTGGACTGTGATCAGGAGCAGGAACCCTGGCAAATTTACCCTCTCTCTCTCTCTAACCCAGGAATCACTGGACAGTGATCAGGAGCAGGAACCCTGGCTAATTTCCCCTCTCTCTCTCTAACCCAGGTATCACTGGACTGTGATCAGGAGCAGGAACCCTGGCTAATTTACCCTCTCTCTCTTACCCAGGAATCACTGGACAGTGATCAGGAGCAGGAACCCTGGCTGATTTCCTCTCCCTCTATCTCTAACCCAGGGATCAATGTACAGTGATCAGGAGCAGGAACACTGGCTGATTTCCCCTCTCCCTCTCTGTCTAACACAGGGTCACTGGACAGTGATCTGGAGCAGGAACCCTGGCTGTTTTCCCCTCTCTCTCTCTCTAACTCAGGGATCACTGGACAGTGATCAGGAGCAGGAACCCTGGCTGATTTCGCCTCTCTCTCTCTCTCTAAATCAGGGATCACTAGACAGTGATCAGGATCAGTGACCCTGGCTGATTTCCCCTCTCTCTCTCTAACCCAGGGATCACTGGACAGTGATCAGGAGCAGGAACCTTGGCTGATTGCCCCCCTCTCTCTCCAACCCAGGGATCACTGGACAGTGATCAAGAACAGGGACCCTGGCTGATTTCCTCTCTCTCTCTGACCCAGGGATCACTGGACAGTAATCAGGAGCAGGAACCCTGTCTGATTTCCCCTCTCCCTCTGTACCCCAGGGATCACTGGACTGTGATCAGGAGCAGGAACCCTGGCTAATTTAGCCCCTCTCTCTCTCTTACCCAGGAATCACTGGATAGTGATCAGGAGCAGGAACACTGGCTGATTTTCCCTCTCTCTCTCTAACCCAGGAATCACTGGACAGTGATCAGGAGCAGGAACCCTGGCTGATTTCCCCTCTCTCTCTCTAACCCAGGAATCACGGGACAGTGATCAGTAGCAGGAAACCTGGTTGATTTCCCCTCTCTCTCTCTAACCCAGGAATCACTGGACAGTGATCAGGAGCAGGAACACTGGCTGATTTCCCCTCTCTCTCCCTAACCCAGGTATCACTGGAGTGTGATCAGGAGCAGGAACCCTGGCTGATTTCCCCTCTCTCTCTCTAACCCGGGGATCACTGGACAGTGATCAGGAGCAGGAACCCTGGCTGATTTCCCCACTCTCTGACCCAGGGATCACTGGACAGTGATCAGGAACATGGACCCTGGCTGATTTCCTCTCTCTCTCTGACCCAGGGATCACTGGACAGTAATCAGGAGCAGGAACCCTGGCTGATTTCCCCTCTCTCTCTCTCTCTCTAACCCAGGGATCAATGGACAGTGATGAGGAGCAGGAACCCTGGCTGATTTCCCCTCTCTCTCTATCTAACCCAGGGGTCACTGGACAGTGATCAGGAGCAGGAAACCTGGCTGATATCTTCTCTCTCTCTCTAACCCAGGGATCACTGGACAGTGATCAGGAGCAGGAACCCTGGCTGATTTCCCCTCTCTCTCTCTAACCCAGGGATCACAAGGCAGTGATCAGGAGCAGGAACCCTGGATCATTTCCCCCCTCTATTTCTAACCCAGGGATCACTGGACTGTGATCAGGAGCAGGAACCCTGGCTGATTACCCCTCTCGCTCTAACGCAGGAATCACTGGACAGTGATCAGGAGCAGGAACCCTGGCTGATTTCCCCACTCTCTGACCCAGGGATCACTGGACAGTGATCAGGAACATGGACCCTGGCTGATTTCCTCTCTCTCTCTGACCCAGGGATCACTGGACAGTAATCAGGAGCAGGAACCCTGGCTGATTTCCCCTCTCTCTCTCTCTCTCTAACCCAGGGATCAGTGGACAGTGATGAGGATCAGGAACCCTGGCTGATTTCCCCTCTCTCTCTCTCTCTAACCCAGGGATCAATGGACAGTGATGAGGAGCAGGAACCCTGGCTGATTTCCCCTCTCTCTCTATCTAGCCCAGGGGTCACTGGACAGTGATCAGGAGCAGGAACCCTGGCTGATATCTTCTCTCTCTCTCTAACCCAGGGATCACTGGACAGTGATCAGGAGCAGGAACCCTGGCTGATTTCCCCTCTCTCTCTCTAACCCAGGGATCACAAGGCAGTGATCAGGAGCAGGAACCCTGGATCATTTCCCCCCTCTATTTCTAACCCAGGGATCACTGGACTGTGATCAGGAGCAGGAACCCTGGCTGATTACCCCTCTCGCTCTAACGCAGGAATCACTGGACAGTGATCAGGAGCAGGAACCCTGGCTGATTTCCCCTCTCTCTCTCTAACCCAGATATCACTGGACAGTGATCAGGAGCAGGAACCCTGGCTGATTTCCTCTCCCTCTCTCTCTAACCCAGGGATCAATGTACAGTGATCAGGAGCAGGAACATTGGCTGATGTTCCCTCTCTCTCTCTACCCCAGGGATCACTGGACTGTGATCAGGAGCAGAAACCCGGGCTGATTTCCCCTCTCTCTCTCTCTCTCTCTCTCCAACCGAGGGGTCACTGGACAGTGATCAGGAGCAGGAACCCTGGCTGATTTCTCCTCTCTCTCTCTCTAACCCAGGGATCACTGGAGAGTGATCAGGAGCAGGAACCTGGAGGATTTCCCCCCTCTCTCTCTAACCCAGGGATCACTGGACAGTGAGGAGGAGCAGGAACACTGGCTGATTCCCCCTCTCTCTCTCTCTAACTCAGGGAGCAGTGGACAGTGATGAGGATCAGGGACATTGGCTGAATTTCCCTCTCTCTCTCTCTCTAACCCAGGGATCACTGGACAGTGATCAGGAGCAGGAACCATGGCTGATTTACCCTCTCTCTCTCTCTAACACAGGAATCACTGGACAGTGATCAGGAGCAGGAACCCTGGCTGATTTCCCCTCTCTCTCTCTAACCCAGGAATCACTGGACAGTGATCAGGAGCAGGAACCCTGGCTAATTTCCCCTCTCTCTCTCTAACCCAGGTATCACTGGACAGTGATCAGGAGCAGGAACCCTGGCAGATTTCCCCTCTCTCTCTCTCTAAACCGGGGATCTCTAGACAGTGATCAGGAGCAGGACCTCTGGCTGATTTCCCCACTCTCTGACCCAGGGATCACTGGACAGTGATCAGGAACAGGGACCCTGGCTAATTTCCTCTCTCTCTCTAACCCAAGGATCATTGGACAGTGATCAGGAGCCGGAACCCTGGCTGATTTCCCCTCTCTCTTTCTCTCTAACCCAGGGATCACTGGACAGTGATCAGGAGCATGAACCCTGGCTGATTTCCCCTCTCTCTCTCTCTCTAACCCAGTGATCACTGGACCGTGATGAGGAGCAGGAACCCTGGCTGATTTCCTCCCTCTCTCTCTCTCTCTAACACAGCGATCACTGGACAATGTTCAGGCGCTGGAACCATGGCTGATTTCCTCTCTCACTCGACCCCAGGGATCACTGGACAGTGATCAGGAGCAGGATCCCTGGCTGATTTCCCCTCTCTCTCTATAACCCAGGGATCACTGGACAGTGAACAGGAGCAGGAACCCTGGCTGATTTTCCCTCTCTCTCTCTAACCCAGGAATCACTGGACAGTGATCAGGAGCAGGAACCCTGGCTGATTTCCTCTCTCTCTCTATAACCCAGGGATCACTGGACAGTGATCAGGAGCAGGAACCCTGGCTGATTTTCCCTCTCTCTCTCTAACCCAAGGATCATTGGACAGTGATCAGGAGCAGGAACCATGGCTGATTTCCTCTCTCACTCGACCCCAGGGATCACTGGACAGTGATCAGGAGCAGGAACCCTGGCTAATTTCCCCTCTCTCTCTCTAACCCAGGTATGACTGGACAGTGATCAGGAGCAGGAACCCTGGATGATTTCCCCTCTCTCTCTCTCTAAACCGGGGATCTCTAGACACTGATCAGCAGCAGGACCTCTGGCTGATTTCCCCACTCTCTGACCCAGGGATCACTGGACAGTGATCAGGAACAGGGACCCTGGCTAATTTCCTCTCTCTCTCTAACCCAAGGATCATTGGACAGTGATCAGGAGCCGGAACCCTGGCTGATTTCCCCTCTCTCTCTCTCTCTAACCCAGGGATCACTGGACCGTGATGAGGAGCATGAACCCTGGCTGATTTCCTCCCTCTCTCTCTCTCTCTAACACAGCGATCACTGGACAATGTTCAGGCGCAGGAACCATGGCTGATTTCCTCTCTCACTCGACCCCAGGGATCACTGGAAAGTGATCAGGAGCAGGATCCCTGGCTGATTTGCCCTCTCTCTCTCTAACCCAGGTATCACTGGACAGTGATCAGGAGCAGGAACCCTGGCTGATTTCCCCTCTCTCTCTCCAACCCAGGGATCACTGGACAGTGATCAGGAGCAGGAACCCTGGCTGATTTTCCCTCTCTCTCTCTAAGCCAAGGATCATTGGACAGTGATCAGGAGCAGGAACCATGGCTGATCTCCTCTCTCACTCGACCCCAGGGATCACTGGACAGTGATCAGGAGCAGGAACCCTGGCTGATTTCCCCTCTCCCTCTGTACCCCAGGGTTCACTGGACTGTGATCAGGACCAGGAACCCTGGCTAATTTAACCCCTCTCTCTCTCTTACCCAGGAATCACTGTACAGTGATCAGGAGCAGGAACCCTGGCTGATTTCCTCTCCCTCTATCTCTAACCCAGGGATCAATGTACAGTGATCAGGAGCACGAACAGTGGCTGATTTTCCCTCTCTCTCTCTCTAACCCAGGAATCACTGGACAGTGATCAGTAGCAGGAAACCTGGTTGATTTCCCCTCTCTCTCTCTAACCCAGGAATCACTGGACAGTGATCAGGAGCAGGAACACTGGCTGATTTCCCCTCTCTCTCCCTAACCCAGGTATCACTGGACAGTGATCAGGAGCAGGAACCCTGGCTGATTTCCCCCCTCTCTCTCTCTAACCCGGGGATCACTGGACAGTGATCAGGAGCAGGAACCCTGGCTGATTTCCCCACTCTCTGACCCAGGGATCACTGGACAGTGATCAGGAACAGGGACCCTAGCTGATTTCCTCTCTCTCTCAGACCAAGGGATCACTGGACAGTAATCAGGAGCAGGAACCCTGGCTGATTTCCCCTCTCTCTCACTCTCTAGCCCAGGGATCACTGGACAGTGATCAGGAGCAGGAACCCTGGCTGATTTCCCCTCTCTCTCTCTCTCTAACCCAGGGATCAATGGACAGTGATGAGGAGCAGGAACCCTGGCTGATTTCCCCTCTCTCTCTATCTAACCCAGGGGTCACTGGACAGTGATCAGGAGCAGGAAACCTGGCTGATATCTTCTCTCTCTCTCTAACCCAGGGATCACTGGACAGTGATCAGGAGCAGGAACCCTGGCTGATTTCCCCTCTCTCTCTCTAACCCAGGGATCACAAGGCACTGATCAGGAGCAGGAACCCTGGATCATTTCCCCCCTCTATTTCTAACCCAGGGATCACTGGACTGTGATCAGGAGCAGGAAACCTGGCTGATTTCCCCTCTCTCTCTCTAACGCAGGAATCACTGGACAGTGATCAGGAGCAGTAACCCTGGCTGATTTCCCCTCTCTCTCTCTAACCCAGGGATCACTGGACAGTGATCAGGAGCAGGAACCCTGGCTGATTTCCTCTCCCTCTCTCCCTAACCCAGGGATCAAAGTACAGTGATCAGGATCAGGAACACTGGCTGATGTTCCCTCTCTCTCTCTACCCCAGGGATCACTGGACTGTGATCAGGAGTAAGAACCCTGGCTGATTTCTCCTCTCTCTCTCTCTAACCCAGGGATCACTGGAGAGTGATCAGGAGCAGGAACCTGGAGGATTTCCCCCCTCTCTCTCTAACCCAGGGATCACTGGACAGTGAGGAGGAGCAGGAACACTGGCTGATTCCCTCTCTCTCTCTCTCTAACCCAGGAATCACTGGACAGTGATCAGGAGCAGGAACCATGGCTGATTTACCCTCTCTCTCTCTCTAACCCAGGAATCACTGGACAGTGATCAGGAGCAGGAACCCTGGCTTATTTCCTCTCCCTCTCTCTCTACCCCAGGGATCACTGGACTGTGATCAGGAGCAGGAACCCTGGCTAATTTACCCACTCTCTCTCTCTAACACAGGAATCACTGGACAGTGATCAGGAGCAGGAACCCTGGCTGATTTCCCCTCTCTCTAACCCAGGAATCACTGGACAGTGATCATGAGCCGGAACCCTGGCTGATTTCCCCTCTCTCTTTCTCTCTAACCCAGGGATCACTGGACAGTGATCAGGAGCATGAACCCTGGCTGATTTCCCCTCTCTCTCTCTCTCTAACCCAGTGATCACTGGACCGTGATGAGGAGCAGGAACCCTGGCTGATTTCCTCCCTCTCTCTCTCTCTCTAACACAGCGATCACTGGACAATGTTCAGGCGCTGGAACCATGGCTGATTTCCTCTCTCACTCGACCCCAGGGATCACTGGACAGTGATCAGGAGCAGGATCCCTGGCTGATTTCCCCTCTCTCTCTATAACCCAGGGATCACTGGACAGTGAACAGGAGCAGGAACCCTGGCTGATTTTCCCTCTCTCTCTCTAACCCAGGAATCACTGGACAGTGATCAGGAGCAGGAACCCTGGCTGATTTCCTCTCTCTCTCTATAACCCAGGGATCACTGGACAGTGATCAGGAGCAGGAACCCTGGCTGATTTTCCCTCTCTCTCTCTAACCCAAGGATCATTGGACAGTGATCAGGAGCAGGAACCATGGCTGATTTCCTCTCTCACTCGACCCCAGGGATCACTGGACAGTGATCAGGAGCAGGAACCCTGGCTAATTTCCCCTCTCTCTCTCTAACCCAGGTATGACTGGACAGTGATCAGGAGCAGGAACCCTGGATGATTTCCCCTCTCTCTCTCTCTAAACCGGGGATCTCTAGACACTGATCAGCAGCAGGACCTCTGGCTGATTTCCCCACTCTCTGACCCAGGGATCACTGGACAGTGATCAGGAACAGGGACCCTGGCTAATTTCCTCTCTCTCTCTAACCCAAGGATCATTGGACAGTGATCAGGAGCCGGAACCCTGGCTGATTTCCCCTCTCTCTCTCTCTCTAACCCAGGGATCACTGGACCGTGATGAGGAGCATGAACCCTGGCTGATTTCCTCCCTCTCTCTCTCTCTCTAACACAGCGATCACTGGACAATGTTCAGGCGCAGGAACCATGGCTGATTTCCTCTCTCACTCGACCCCAGGGATTACTGGAAAGTGATCAGGAGCAGGATCCCTGGCTGATTTGCCCTCTCTCTCTCTAACCCAGGTATCACTGGACAGTGATCAGGAGCAGGAACCCTGGCTGATTTCCCCTCTCTCTCTCCAACCCAGGGATCACTGGACAGTGATCAGGAGCAGGAACCCTGGCTGATTTTCCCTCTCTCTCTCTAAGCCAAGGATCATTGGACAGTGATCAGGAGCAGGAACCATGGCTGATCTCCTCTCTCACTCGACCCCAGGGATCACTGGACAGTGATCAGGAGCAGGAACCCTGGCTGATTTCCCCTCTCCCTCTGTACCCCAGGGTTCACTGGACTGTGATCAGGACCAGGAACCCTGGCTAATTTAACCCCTCTCTCTCTCTTACCCAGGAATCACTGTACAGTGATCAGGAGCAGGAACCCTGGCTGATTTCCTCTCCCTCTATCTCTAACCCAGGGATCAATGTACAGTGATCAGGAGCAGGAACAGTGGCTGATTTTCCCTCTCTCTCTCTCTAACCCAGGAATCACTGGACAGTGATCAGTAGCAGGAAACCTGGTTGATTTCCCCTCTCTCTCTCTAACCCAGGAATCACTGGACAGTGATCAGGAGCAGGAACACTGGCTGATTTCCCCTCTCTCTCCCTAACCCAGGT
>NW_027599550.1:0-24895 GCF_964194155.1 Cetorhinus maximus
ATTAGTTGGGATTGATAGAGGGCTATGGGGAGAGAGCGGGGCAGTGGGATTAGTTGGGATTGATAGAGGGCTATGGGGAGAGAGCGGGGCAATGAGATTAATTTGGGATTGATACAGGGCTATGGGGAGAGAGCGCGGCACTGAGATTAATTTGGGATTGATACAGGGTTATGGGGAGAGAGCGGAGCAGTGAGATTAACTGGGATTGATACAGGGTTATGGGGAGAGAGTGGGGCAGTGGGGTTAGTTTGGGATTGATACAGGGCTATGGGGAGAGAGCGGGGCAGTGGGATTAGTTTAGAATTGATACAGGGCAACAGGGAGAGAGCAGGGCAGTGGGATTAGTTTGGGATTGATAGAGGGCTATGGGGAGAGAGCGGGGCAGTGGGATTAGTTGGGATTGATAGAGGGCTATGGGGAGAGAGCGAGGCAATGAGATTAATTTGGGATTGATACAGGGCTATGGGGAGAGAGCGGAGCAGTGAGATTAACTGGGATTGATACAGGGTTATGGGGAGAGAGTGGGGCAGTGGGATTAATTTGGGATTGATACAGGGCTATGGGGAGAGAGTGGGGCAGAGAGATTAGCTGGGATTGATACAGGGCTATGGGGAGAGTGCAGAGCAGTGGGATTAGTTTGCGGATTGATACAGGACTATGGGGAGAGCGGGGCAGTGGGATTAGTTTGGGATTGATACAGGGCTATGGGGAGAGAGCGGGGCAGTGGGATTAGTTTGGGATTGATACAGGGCTATGGGGAGAGAGCGGGACAGTGGGATTAGTTTGGGGATTGATACAGGGCTATGGGGAGAGAGCGGGGCAGTGGGATTAGTTTGGGATTGATACAGGGCTATGGGGAGAGAGTGGGGCAGTGGGATTAGATTGGGATTGATAGAGGGCTATGGGGAGAGAGCGGGGCAGTGGGGTTAGTTTGGGATTGATACAGGGCTATGGGGAGGGAGCGGGGCAGTGGGATTAGTTTAGAATTGATACAGGGCAACAGGGAGAGAGCAGGGCAGTGGGATTAGTTTGGGATTGATAGAGGGCTATGGGGAGAGAGTGGGGCAGTGGGATTAGTCTGGGATTGATACAGGGCTATGGGGAGAGAGCGGGGCAGTGGGATTAGTTTGGGGATTGATACAGGGCTATGGGGAGAGAGTGGGGCAGTGGGATTAGTCTGGGATTGATACAGGGCTATGGGGAGAGAGCGGGGCAGTGGGATTAGTTTAGAATTGATACAGGGCAACAGGGAGAGAGCAGGGCAGTGGGATTAGTTTGGGATTGATAGAGGGCTATGGGGAGAGAGCGGGGCAGTGGGATTAGTTGGGATTGATAGAGGGCTATGGGGAGAGAGCGGGGCAGTGGGGTTAGTTTGGGATTGATACAGGGCTATGGGGAGGGAGCGGGGCAGTGGGATTAGTTTAGAATTGATACAGGGCAACAGGGAGAGAGCAGGGCAGTGGGATTAGTTTGGGATTGATAGAGGGCTATGGGGAGAGAGCGGGGCAGTGGGATTAGTCTGGGATTGATACAGGGCTATGGGGAGAGAGCGGGGCAGTGGGATTAGTTTGGGGATTGATACAGGGCTATGGGGAGAGAGTGGGGCAGTGGGATTAGTCTGGGATTGATACAGGGCTATGGGGAGAGAGCGGGGCAGTGGGATTAGTTTGGGATTGATACAGGGCAATGGGGAGAGAGCGGGGCAGTGGGATTAGTTTAGAATTGATACAGGGCAACAGGGAGAGAGCAGGGCAGTGGGATTAGTTTGGGATTGATAGAGGGCTATGGGGAGAGAGCGGGGCAGTGGGATTAGTTTGGGATTGATACAGGGCTATGGGGAGAGAGCGGGACAGTGGGATTAGTTTGGGGATTGATACAGGGCTATGGGGAGAGAGTGGGGCAGTGGGATTAGATTGGGATTGATAGAGGGCTATGGGGAGAGAGCGGGGCAGTGGGATTAGTTGGGATTGATAGAGGGCTATGGGGAGAGAGCGGGGCAATGAGATTAATTTGGGATTGATACAGGGCTATGGGGAGAGAGCGGGGCAATGAGATTAATTTGGGATTGATAGAGGGCTATGGGGAGAGAGCGCGGCACTGAGATTAATTTGGGATTGATACAGGGTTATGGGGAGAGAGCGGAGCAGTGAGATTAACTGGGATTGATACAGGGTTATGGGGAGAGAGTGGGGCAGTGGGATTAGTCTGGGATTGATACAGGGTTATGGGGAGAGAGTGGGGCAGTGGGGTTAGTTTGGGATTGATACAGGGCTATGGGGAGAGAGCGGGGACAGTGGGATTAGTTTGGGATTGATACAGGGCTATGGGGAGAGAGCGGGGACAGTGGGATTAGTTTGGGATTGATACAGGGCTATGGGGAGAGAGTGGGGACAGTGGGATTAGTTTGGGATTGATACAGGGCTATGGGGAGATAGTGCGGCAGTGGGATTAGTTTGGGGATTGATACAGGGCTATGGGGAGAGAGTGGGGCAGTGGGATTAGTTTGGGATTGATACAGAGCTATGGGGAGAGAGCGGGGCAGTGGGATTAGTTTGGGATTGATACAGGGCTATGGGGAGAGAGCGGGGCAGTGGGATTAGTTTGGGATTGATACAGAGCTATGGGGAGAGAGCGGGGCAGTGGGATTAGTTTGGGATTGATACTGGGCTATGGGGAGAGAGCGGGGCAGTGGGATTAGTTTGGGATTGATACAGGGCTATGCGGAGAGAGCGGGGCAGTGGGATTAGTTTGGGGATTGATACTGGGCTATGGGGAGAGAGTGGGGCAGTGTCAAGTACACAACGACAGTCCTGCAAACCTCCATGTTCCTTTCACCTGCGCACCCACATGGTGAAATCCCCTTGTGCAATGCTCCTCTCCCAGTCCCGCCAATTCCTGCGACCTATCCCCAGGCAGACCTTCACCCTACACCTCGCTGAACACCCTCGAATAATCGCTCACCGCTTCTCCAGCCCATCAGCCCGGGCGTCTGCAGTCGACAGCCTATCCGATTCGGGGCTGTTTACACGCCGATATCTCAGTGAGGGTTGCCGTTCAGGTACAGGGGAGCTGGGACATGGACCTCGACTCAGCTCCTCATCCAACACACACTGAGTCTGTATCACCACAGAGAGAGAGAGAGAATCATTACAATGTACCTTGAATGATCATCCAGCGCCCTAACACTGGTTACTGACTGTATCTCTACTGATGCTAATCCAGTTTCCTCACACTGTCACTCAGTAACCCCTCTACACCCCAGCACCCTGTGTTACTGACTGTATCTCTACTGATGTTAATCCAGCTCCCTCACACTCTCACTCAGTAACCCCTCTCCCCCCAGCGCCCTGTGTTACTGACTGTATCTCTACTGATGTTAATCCAGCTCCATCACACTGTCACTCAGTAACCCCTCTCCCCCCAGCGCCCTGTGTTACTGACTGTATCTCTACTGATGTTAATCCAGCTCCCTCACACTCTCACTCAGTAACCCCTCTCCCCCCAGCGCCCTGTGTTACTGACTGTATCTCTACTGATGTTAATCCAGCTCCCTCACACTCTCACTCAGTAACCCCTCTCCCCCCTCCCACATCCCCTATTCCCCCCGCCGTCTCCCCCCTCCCACATCCCCTATTCCCCCCGCCGTCTCCCCCGCTCCCGCACCCTGACCTTGCTGATGCTAATCCTGAGTTTGTTCCTGTTGATGTCAGTCTCGTCCCAGGCCTCAGTTTCAAACACCAGGTTTGGGGGAGCTGCAGAGTGTTCAGCTGGTCTTCCTGGTAAAATGGGAGGAGCGTTCTCCTGGTCACTCAGATGTTCGTCCTGTAAGACATCATCCGTATTCTCCCGAAGGACATCCCCTGGGACTGGCGTAACATTAATCACCCTGGAACAGGAGAACACTCATACCTACTGTTTGGCAATGAGTCCTGACCCAGCTGACCTGAGACCCTGGCCATCTTCTCCGAGACCCCGGACCCCTGCCCCGAGACCCCGGCCCCGAGACCCCTGCCCCGAGACCCCGCCCACTGCCCCGAGACCCATGCCCCGAGACCCATGCCCCGAGACCCCGGCCCCGAGACCCCTGCCCCGAGAGCCCGGCCCCCTGCCCCGAGTACCCGGCCCCCTTCCCCGAGACCCCGCCCACTGCCCCGAGACCCATGCCCCGAGACCCATGCCCCGAGACCCCGGCCCCGAGACCCCTGCCCCGAGACCCCGGCCCCCTGCCCCGAGTACCCGGCCCCCTTCCCCGAGACCCCGCCCACTGCCCCGAGACCCCGGCCCCGAGACCCCGGCCCCCTTCCCCAAGACTCCGGCCCCGAGACCCCGCCCACTGCCCCGAGACCCATGCCCCGAGACCCAGGCCCCGAGACCCCTGCCCCGAGACCCCGGCCCCCTGCCCCGAGTACCCGGCCCCCTTCCCCGAGACCCCGCCCACTGCCCCGAGACCCAGGCCCCGAGACCCCAGCCCACTGCCCCGAGACCCAGGCCCCGAGACCCCTGCCCCCTGTCCCGAGACCCAGGCCCCGAGACCCCGGCCCCCTTCCCCAAGACTCCGGCCCCGAGACCCCGCCCACTGCCCCGAGACCCAGGCCCCGAGACCCCTGCCCCCTGTCCCGAGACCCTGGCCCCCTTCCCCGAGACCCAGGCCCCCTGCCCCGAGACCCCGGCCCCCGACCCGAGACCCTGGCCCCCTTCCCCGAGACCCTGGCCCCCTGCCCCGAGACCCCGGCCCCCGACCCGAGACCCTGGACCCCTGCCCCGTGATCCCGGCCCCTGCCCCATTCCCTTTCTACACCCAAGGCATCCCCCTGCATCCGGCCCACCCCCACCACCGGGGCCGACCCCCCCCTCCCCGCCCCGCCGGGGCCGGCCCACCATGTACTCACCCGAACATGGCTGCAGTCTGTTTAGTGTGCAGTTGGGCCTGGGTGGGAGTGCTGGTAGACAGTAAAATATCAGTGCCACCTTTCTCCCAGTCGAAGGCCTCGTTCTCAGTGATGTTCCGCTCCTTGCTGCTATTCTCTAAAACTGACATTATCAACTGCAGGAGAGAGAGACAGAAAGAGAAAAGGTGATGTCAGCACAAGGCCACAGGGACAACCCCTTACAAACATTCCCTCAACACCCCTCCTCCCTCAACACCCCACCTCCCTCAACACCCCACCTCCCTCAACACCCCACCTCCCTCAACACCCCACCTCCCTCAACACCCCACCTCCCTCAACACCCCTCCTCCCTCAACACCCCACCTCCCTCAACACCCCACCTCCCTCAACACCCCACCTCCCTCAACACCCCTCCTCCCCTCAACACCCCTCCTCCCTCAACACCCCACCTCCCTCAACAACCCACCTCCCTCAACAACCCACCTCCCTCAACAACCCACCTCCCTCAACAACCCTCCTCCCTCAACACCCCTCCTCCCTCAACACCCCTCCTCCCTCAACAACCCACCTCCCTCAACAACCCACCTCCCTCAACAACCCTCCTCCCTCAACACCCCTCCTCCCTCAACACCCCTCCTCCCTCAACACCCCTCCTCCCTCAACACCCTCCTCCCTCAACACCCCTCCTCCCTCAACACCCCTCCTCCCTCCCTCCCTCCACAGCACCATCCGAGCCAATCCCCTCATTCCTTCTCGCCACGCACAATCTCCTCCTACACATCTACCCTGTTCTTCCGAGCCAAAAAGAGATGTTATGGGGGTGGGTGGGCGGCCCTGGTGAAATGAGACAGGGAGGTTTCAGCGGGATAAACAGTGTGAGATGGGGAGAGAGAGCGCGGTGAGAGTTCAGAGGGTTAAACAGTGTGAGATGGTGAGAGAGAGCGCGGTGAGAGTTCAGAGGGTTAAACAGTGTGAGATGGGGAGAGAGAGCGCGGTGAGAGTTCAGAGGGTTAAACAGTGTGAGATGGGGAGAGAGAGCGCGGTGAGAGTTCAGGGGGTTAAACAGTGTGAGATGGGGAGAGAGAGCGCGGTGAGAGTTCAGGGGGTTAAACAGTGTGAGATGGGGAGAGAGAGCGCGGTGAGAGTTCAGGGGGTTAAACAGTGTGAGATGGGGAGAGAGAGCGCGGTGAGAGTTCAGGGGGTTAAACAGTGTGAGATGGGGAGAGCGCGGTGAGAGTTCAGAGGGTTAAACAGTGTGAGATGGGGAGAGAGAGCGCGGTGAGAGTTCAGAGGGTTAAACAGGGTGAGAAGGGAAGAGAGAGCGCGGTGAGAGTTCAGGGGGTTAAACAGTGTGAGAAGGGGAGAGAGAGCGCAGTGAGAGTTCAGAGGGTTAAACAGGGTGAGAAGGGAAGAGAGAGCGCGGTGAGAGTTCAGAGGGTTAAACAGGGTGAGATGGGGAGAGAGAGCGCGGTGAGAGTTCAGGGGGTTAAACAGTGTGAGATGGGGAGAGAGAGCGCGGTGAGAGTTCAGGGGGTTAAACAGTGTGAGATGGGGAGAGAGAGCGCGGTGAGAGTTCAGGGGGTTAAACAGTGTGAGATGGGGAGAGAGAGCGCGGTGAGAGTTCAGAGGGTTAAACAGTGTGAGATGGGAGAGAGAGCGCGGTGAGAGTTCAGGGGGTTAAACAGTGTGAGAAGGGGAGAGAGAGCGCGGTGAGAGTTCAGAGGGTTAAACAGTGTGAGAATGGGGAGAGAGAACGCGGTGAGAGTTCAGAGGGGAAAACAGTGTGAGAAGGGGAGAGAGAGCCCGGTAACTTCAGAGATGTGAGAAGGGGAGAGCGAGCTAGCCGGTCCAGCAGCTCATTCTATAGACCAACCAAATTTGGAGAAAAAAATCCAAAGCTTGATGTCAAAGGGAAACCACTGAATGATTAGTGATGAGTATTTTTCTTGATTATGTTTCTAAACCAACGTGTCGTTTAGCAATGATAATTTACATTAGGATGAGTACGGTTTACTAGTGGCAGCAAAGCTCAGTGGGAGCAGTAGGGTTTATTATAAATTAATTCTGCAGCCTGAGATGCTTTGACTCAGAATCATCGAGCGGGAGGCTGAGCTGCAGACAGTGCGTTGCATCAGGGAGGGGTGAAGTTACTTGGAAACGTTGTACTAGGAAGTTCTTCTGATTTGGTCAGTATCGAGGACAGAAGGGTGTGACTGCGAGTGAGACAGGTAAGGGGACCCAGAGGGCAGGAGTGTGAGCCTCCGCCTTCGCAATATTGCTCGAGGTTTTTGCAGCCTGTATGGATGAAAGTGGTGGCTGCAGAGTGTGTGAGCAAACTGACCATGGCACCAAGGTACAGGAAGCCAATCAAGTGTGGAGAGTGAATTGGAATGTCGTAGTAGTTGGGGACAGTAGAGTCAGGGGGATTGACACAGTTCCCTGCAGCCCAGAGTGAAAGGCCAGACAGCTGTGTTTCCTGCCCTGTGCTAGGGTTCTGGACATCTGCTCAGTGCTGGAGAGGAAGTTTCAGTGGGAAGGGGAGGAACTTGCAGTGGGAGGGGGAGGATCCAGTAGTCATGGGCCACGTAGATACGAACAACATAGGTAGAACTAGAATAGAGGTTCTGCTGAGGGAGTACGAGCAACTAGGGAATAAATTAAAATGCAGAATCTCAAAGGTAATAATCTCTGGATTACTACCTTAGTCACGAGCAGATTGGTATAGGGTAAATCAGATTGGAGAGTTAAATGCATAGCTCAAAGATTGGTGAGACAGCCAACATAAAGGGGAATCTCAAAGTCTTCTATAGGCATATAAATAGTAAAAGTACGGTAAAAGGAGGAGTAGGGCTGATTAGGGACCTAAAAGGGAATTGACACATGGATGAAGGGGCCATGGCTGAGGTATTAAATGAATACTTTGCATCTGTCTTTACCAAGGAGGTAGATGCTACCCAGGACATGGTGACAGACGAGGAAACTCTGTCACTAGAAGGGTTCAGAATTGATAAGGAGGAAGTGTTGAATAGACTGTCGGTACTTAAAGTTGAGAAGGCACCGGGATCGGATGAGATGCATCAAAGGATATTGAAGGAAGTGAGAGTAGAAATTGCAGGGTCACTGGCCATAATCTTTCAGTCTTCCCTAGACTCAGGGGTGGTGTCAGAGGACTGGAGAATTGCAAACATTACTCCCTTGTTCAAAAAAGGTTGTAAGGATAAGCCCAGCAATTACAGACCAGTCAGTTTAACTTCAGTGGTGGGCAAGATTCCAGAAACAATTATTTGGGATAGAATTAGCAGTCACATGGGTTGATAAGGAAGAGGGAAGAGGGAAACTTTCTGAAGGGGAAATCGTGTTTAACTAACTTGCTGGAGTTTTTTGAAGAGGTACCAGAAAAGGTCGATGACAGCAATGGGCAGATAGGTGACAGATGAAGTTCAATGTGGAGAAATGTGAGGTGATGCATTTTAGTAGGAAGAACATGGACAGACAATATAAAATAAGGGGTGAAATTTTGAAGGGGGTGCAGGAGGAGGTGATGGTATAGTGGTATTGCCACTGGACTAGTAATCCAAAAACCCAGGCTAATGCTCTGGGGACCTGGGTTCAAATCCCACCATAGCAGATAGTGGAATTGGAATTAAAAATCTAATGGTGACCATGAAACCATTGTCGATTGTTGTAAAAACTCATCTGGGTCACTAATACCCTTTAGGGAGGGAAATCTCTCATCCTTACCTGGTCTGGCCTTCATGTGACTCCAGACCCACAGCAATGTGGTAGACTCTAAAATGCCCTCGAACTAGGGCTATTAGGGATGGGTAATAAATGCTGGCCTAGCCAGTGACACCCACATCCCAGGAACGAATAACAAAAAAGGAGCAGAGGGACCTGGGTGTATATGTGCATAGGTCATTGAAGGTGGTAGGACAGGTGGAGAGAGCAGTTAATAAAACATATAATATCCTGGGCTTTATTAATAGGAGTATAGAGTACAAGAGCAGGGAGGTTATGCTGAGTTTATATTAGACCTCAGCTGGAGTATTGTGTACAGTTCTGGGCACCACACTATAGGAAGGATGTGAACACATTGGAGAGAGTGATGAAGAGGTTTACAAGAATGGTTCCAGGGATGAGAAACTTCAGCTATGAGGATAGATTGGAGAGGTTGGGACTGTTCTCCTTGGGGAGAAGAAGGCTGAGAGGGGATTTGATAGAGATGTTCAAAATCACGAGGGGGCTGGACAGAGTAGATAGAGAGAAGCTGTTCCCACTTGTAAAAGGATCAAGAACGAGAGGGCACAGATTTAAAATGATTTGCAAAAGAAGCAAATGTGACGTGAGAAAAAAACTTTTTCACACAGTGAGTGGCTCGGGTGTGGAATGCACGGCCTGGAAGTGTGGTGGAGGCAGGTTCAATCGAGGCATTCAGGAGGGCATCAGATGATTATTTGAATAGAAACAATGTGCAGGGGTACAGGGAAAAGGCAGGGCAATGGCACTAGGTCATAATGCTCATTTGGAGAGCTGGTGCAGACACGATGGGCCGAATGGCCTCCTTCTGTGCTGTTAAAATTCTGTGAAATGGGTTTTGGTTCATGGAGCACTGGCACCAGTACTGGGCAAAGTGGGAGCTGTACCACTGGGACAGTCTACACCTGAACTGTGCTGGGAACAGGGTGCTGGTGAATCATAGAACAAGGGCGGATTTAAATTAACTCATGGGGAGAAGGGGTCATTTTTTTATTCATTCATGGGATGTGGGCTTTGCTGGCTGGGCCAGTATTTATTGCCCATCCCGAGTTGCCCTTAAGAAGGTGGCGGTGAGCTGCCTTCTTGAATCGCTGCAGTCCATGCGCTGTAGGTACATCCACAGTGCTGTTAGGGAGGGAGTTCCAGGATTTTGACCCAGCGACAGTGAAGGAACGGTGATATATTTCCCAGTCAGGATGGTGAGTGGCTTGGAGGGGAACTTCCAGGTGGTGGAATTCCCATCTATCTGCTGCCCTTGTCCTTCTAGATGGTAGTGGTCGTGGGTTTGGAAGGTGCTGTCTAAGGAGCCTTGGTGAATTCCTGCAGTGCATCTTGTAGATGGTACGTACTGCTGCTACTGTGCGTCGATGGTGGAGGGAGTGAATGTTTGTGGATGTGGTGCCAATCAAGCGGGGCTGCTTTGTCCTGGATGGTGTGAAGCTTCTTGAGTGTTGTGGAAGCTGCACTCATCCAGGCAAGTGGGGAGTATTCCATCACACTCCTGACTTGTGCCTTGTCGATGGTGGACAGGCTTTGGGGAGTCAGGAGGTGAGTTCCTTGCCACAGGATTCCCAGCCTCTGACCTGCTCTTGTAGCCACAGTATTTATATGGCTAGTCCAGTTCAGTTTCTGCTCAATGGTAACCCCCAGGATGTTGATAGTGGGGGATTCTGATAGAGGGGTCAATAACCAGGGGGCATAGATTGAAGGTAAGAGGTATAAGGCTAAGAGGGGAGTTATGGAGTAATTTCACCCAGGGGGTGGTGGGAGTCTGGAACTCACTGCCTGAAAAGGTGGTTGAGTCAGAAACTCTCGTAACATTTAAGAAGTATTTCGATATTCACTTGCGTTGCCATAGCCTCCGGGGCTATGGACCAAGCGCTGGGAAATGGGATTAGTGTTGTCAGATCTTTGTTGACCGGAATGGACACGCTGGGCTGAATGGCCTCCTTCTGCGCTGTAGACGTCTATAAGTCCATGAGTCTGAGGATTCAGTGATGGTAATGCCATTGAACGTCAAGGGCTGATGGTTAGCTTCTCCCTGGTTAAGTTGAACAATGTGGGCCTATATCCCCCACCCTCCACCCCGCCTCCCTCTCACACGCACTCCACTCCTTGCCCTCGCCCAGCCCCCCTCACGCACCCCACCCCAACCCCTCCCCTGGCCTCAAATCCCCCTTCAATCGCACCCACCCCCTCCCCTAGCACCCTCCATGCTTACCCCACCCCCTCTCCCCACCCAGCCCCCCTTCCCCTCACACACACCCCACTCCTGCCCCTCACCCAGCCTCCCTCCCCCTCACGCAGCTCCCCTCCCCCTCACCCAGCCCCCCATCCCCTCACTCACACACCACACCCAGACCCCCTCCCCCTCAATTGCACCCACCCCCTCCCCTAGCACCCTCCATGCTTACCCCACCCCCTCTCCCCACCCAGCCCCCCCTTCCCCTCACTCACACCCCACCCCTCCCCCTCAATCGCACCCACCCCCTCCCCTAGCACCCTCCATGCTTACCCCCCCTCCTCATCCAGCTCCCCTTCCCCTCACTTACACCCCACCCCTCACCCATACCCCCTCCCCGTCAATCACACCCCACTCCCCCCACTCACCCAGCCCCCCTCCCCCTCACCCAGCCCCCCTCCTCCTCCCCCAGCCCCTCCTCCTCCCCCAGCCCCCCCTCCCCCTCACTCGCACCCCACTCCCTCCCCATCACCCAGCCCCCCTCCCCCTCACTCCATCCCATTCCTGCCCCTTCCCCAGCCCCCCTCACGCAACTCACTCCCTCTCCCTTACCCAGCCCCCCTCCCCGTCACTCACACCCCACTCCCTCCCACTCACCGACCCCCCTCCCCCAGCACCCCTCCCCTTCACTCAGCCCCCCTACCGCCCCTCCCCTAGCCCCCCTCCCCTTCACTCGTGCCCCTCACCCTGCCCCCTTCCCCCTCACTCACGCCCCACTCCCGCCCCTCACCCAGACCCCTTCCCCTCACGCCCCACTCCCGCCCCTCACCCAGCCCTCCCTCCCCTTCACGCCCCACTCACGCCCCTCACCCAGTCCTCCCTCCTCCTCACCCAGCCCCCCCTCCCCCCTCTCCTCAACCAGTTCCCCGCCACTCCTCCTACCCACAAACAATAAGAAGAGAGCCAGTGTGGGGCACAGGGCAGGGGGATCCAGTGTACCTGGTAATCTGGTTTGGTAAAGTAATCTAAATTGGAAACGTGATCGAGGAAGCTCTGGAACTCGGACGGCATGTGCTTCAGGAGCATCCGGTGATCGTACTTTTCCTTAATGAGGCCAACCTGCTCCTGTGGTAAGACAACAAGACAGCAGCACAAATAAATATACAGGTATATCAACACAGTCACACGCTCGTACTCTCACACAGTCACACGCTCGTACTCCCACACACAGTCACACGCTCGTACTCTCACACACAGTCACACGCTCGTACTCTCACACAGTCACACGCTCGTACTCCCACACACAGTCACACGCTCGTACTCTCACACACAGTCACACGCTCGTACTCTCACACACAGTCACACGCTCGTACTCTCACACACAGTCACACGCTCGTACTCTCACACACAGTCACACGCTCGTACTCTCACACACAGTCACACGCTCGTACTCTCACACACAGTCACACGCTCGTACTCTCACACACAGTCACACGCTCGTACTCTCACACACAGTCACACGCTCGTACTCTCACACACAGTCACACGCTCGTACTCTCACACACAGTCATACGCTCGTACTCTCACACAGTCACACGCTCGTACTCTCACACACAGTCACACGCTCGTACTCTCACACACAGTCACACGCTCGTACTCTCACACACAGTCACACGCTCGTACTCTCACACACAGTCACACGCTCGTACTCTCACACACAGTCACACGCTCGTACTCTCACACACAGTCACACGCTCGTACTCTCACACACAGTCACACGCTCGTACTCTCACACACAGTCACACGCTCGTACTCTCACACACAGTCATACGCTCGTACTCTCACACAGTCACACGCTCGTACTCTCACACACAGTCACACGCTCGTACTCTCACACACAGTCACACGCTCGTACTCTCACACACAGTCACACGCTCGTACTCTCACACACAGTCACACGCTCGTACTCACACAGTCACGCTCGTACTCTCACACACAGTCACACGCTCGTACTCTCACACAGTCACACGCTCGTACTCTCACACAGTCACACGCTCGTACTCTCACACACGGTCACACGCTCGTACTCTCACACACGGTCACACGCTCGTACTCTCACACACGGTCACACGCTCGTACTCTCTCACACGGTCACACGCTCGTACTCTCACACACGGTCACACGCTCGTACTCTCACACACGGTCACACGCTCGTACTCTCACACACGGTCACACGCTCGTACTCTCACACAGTCACACGCTCGTACTCTCACACAGTCACACGCTCGTACTCTCACACACGGTCATACGCTCGTACTATCACACACGGTCACACGCTCGTACTCTCACACACGGTCACACGCTCGTACTCTCACACACGGTCACACGCTCGTACTCTCACACACAGTCACACGCTCGTACTCTCACACACAGTCACACGCTCGTACTCTCACACACAGTCACACGCTCGTACTCACACACACAGTCACACACTCGTACTCTCACACACAGTCACACACTCGTACTCACACACAGTCACAATGGTACTCACACACAGTCACACTCGTACTCACACACAGTCACACTCGTACTCACACACAGTCACACTCGTACTCACACACAGTCACACTCGTACTCACACACAGTCACACTCGTACTCACACACAGTCACACTCGTACTCACATACAGTCACACTCGTACTCACATACAGTCACACTCGTACTCACATACAGTCACACTCGTACTCACATACAGTCACACTCGTACTCACACACAGTCACACTCGTACTCACACACAGTCACACTCGTACTCACACACAGTCACACTCGTACTCACACACAGTCACACTCGTACTTACACACACAGTCACACTCGTACTTACACACACAGTCACACAGACACTCCCATTCATACTCTCACACAGTCACAGACACACACTCGTACTCACACACCTTGTACTCACACACACAGACACTCACACTCAGAGTCATAGATTCATGGTGTGCAGCATAGAAAAGGGCTCTTCGGCCCATCGAGTCTGCGCCGGTCAAACAAGTACCTAACTATTCTAATCCCATTTTCCAGCACTAGGCCCATAGCCTTGTATGCCATGGCATCGCAAGTGCACATCCAAATACTTCTTAAATGTTATGAGGGTTTCTGCCTCTACCACCCTTTCAGGCAGTGAGTTCCAGATTCCCACCACCCTCTGGGTGAAAAAATTCTTCCTCAAATCCCCTCTAAACCTCCTGCTCCTTACCTTAAATCTATGCCCCCTGGTTATTGATCCCTCCACCAAGCGGAAAAGTTCCTTCCTGTCTACCCTATCTATACCCCTCATAATTTTATACACCTCAATCATGTCCCCCCTCAATCTCCTCTGCTCCAGGGAAAATAACCCCAGTCTATCCAATCCCTCCTCATAACTAAATCTCTCCAGCCCAGGCAACATCCTGGTAAATCTCCTCTGCACTCTCTCTAGTGCAATCACATCCTTCCTATAATGCGGATTCCAGAACTGCACGCAATACTCTAGCTGCGGCCTAACCAGCGTTTTATACAGTTCCAGCATAACCTCCCTGCTCTTATATTCTATGCCTCGGCTAATAAAGGCAAGTATCCCATATGCCTTCGTAACCACCTTATCTCCCTGTCCCGCTACCCTAAGGGACCGGTGGACATGCACACCAAGGTCCCTCTGATCCTCGGTACTTCCCAGGGTCCTACCATTCATCGTGTATTCCTGTGCCTTGTTTGTCCTGCCCAAGTGCATCACCTCACACTTATCCAGATTAAATTCCATTTGCCACTGATTAGCCCATCTGACCAGCCCGTCTATATCCTCCTGTAATCTAAGGCTATCCTCCTCACTACTTATCTCCCCGCTAATTTTCGTGTCATCCGCAAACTTACTGATCAACCCTCCTACATTCAAGTCTAAATCGTGTATATATACCACAAACAGCAAGGGACCCAACACCGATCCCTGTGGAACCCCACTGGACACAGGCATCCAGTCACAAAAACACCCCTCGACCATCACCCTCTGCTTCCTGCCACTCAGCCAATTCTGGATCCAATTTGCCAAATTGCCTTGGATCCCATGGGCTTTTACCTTCGTTATCAGTCTCCCATGCGGGACCTTATCAAAAGCCTTGCTGAAGTCCAAGTAGACTACGTCAAATGCATTGCCCTCATCTACACACCTGGTCACCTCTTCGAAAAATTCAATCAAATTGGTCAGACATGACTACCCCCGAACAAAACCATGCTGACTGTCCTTCATTAATCTCTGCCTCTCCAAGTGTAGATTAATTCTGTCCCTCAGAATTGCTTCCAATAGTTTCCCCACCACTGAGGTTAGACTGACTGGCCTGTAATTCCCTGGTTTATCCCTCCCTCCCTTCTTGAATAACGGTACCACATTGGCTGTCCTCCAGTCCTCTGGCACCTCTCCTGTGGCCAGAGAGGTATTGAAAATTATTGCCAGCGCCCCTGCTATCTCCTCCCTTACCTCACTCAACAGCCTGGGATACATTTCATCCAGGCCTGGAGATTTATCTACTTTTAAGCCTGCCAGACCACTGAGAACCTCCTCCCTTTCTATGCTAATTTCTTTAATTATATCACAGTCCTTCTGCCTGATTTCCATACCCACGTCGTCCCTCTCACTTGTGAACACCAATGTTTTCTCATGCCCCCTTTTTGCTCTCCTAATTTCCTTTTTAAGTTCCCCCCTACACACTCTATACTCCTCTAGGGCTTCCGCTGTTTTGAGCCCTCAGTATCTGCCATAAGCCTCCCTTTTTCTCTTTATCCAATCCTGTATATCCCTCGACATCCAGAGTTCCCTGGATTTGTTGGTCCCATCCTTTGTCTTTACTGGAATATGTTGGCCTTGTACTCTCTCTATTTCCTTCTTGAATGAGTCCCACTGATCTGACGCAGATTTATCTAAAAGTAGCTGCTCCCAGTCCATTCTGGTCAAATCATCTCTGATCTTATTAAAATTGGCCTTCCCCCAATTTAGAACTCTGATTTCTGGCCCATCCTTGCCCTTTTTCATAACAACCTTGAATCTAACGGAATTATGATCACTATCTGCAAAATGTTCCCCCACTGATACCTCTACCACTTCCCCGGCTTCATTCCCTAAAATTAAGTCCAGGACCACCCCCTCTCTTGGAGGACCTTCTACGTACTTGCTTAAAAAGCTCTCCTGGACGCATTTTAAGAATTCCGCTCCCTCTAAACCTATCACACTATGACTAACCCAGTTAATGTTGGGGAAGTTGAAATCCCCCACTATTACTACCCTATTATTTTTACACTTCTCTGAAATTTGCCTACATATCTGCTCTTCTATTTCTCTCTAACTGTTTGGGGGTCTATAGTACACTCCCAGCAATGTGATTGCTCCTTATTTCACACATACAGTCACACTCATTCTCTCACACACACACACTCGTACTCTCACACAGACACACTCATGCTCTCACACACATCACACACTCGTGCTCTCACACAGTCACAGACACACACTTAAACACACTTGTACTCTCTCACAGTCACAGACACACACTTGTACTCACACACAGTCACACAGACCTCCCACTCATACTCACACACACAGTCACACATTTGTACTCACACACACTCGTTCTCTCACACACAGACACAGGCACACAGACACACTCGTATTCTCTCACACACAGACACACACATACTCTCACACACAGTCACATTCGTTCACACACACAGTCACACAGACACTTACACAGTCACACTCATATACACAGTCGCACAGACACTCATACTCGTACTCACACACAGTCACACCGACAAACACTTGTACTCTCTCACACAGTCACAGACACACACTTGTACTCATACACACAGTCACACAGACACTCACTCATACTCTCTCACACAGATGCTCTCCATTTGTACTCACACACAGTCACACTCGTTCTCTCAAACACACAGGCACATAGACATACGGACACATACAGTTGTACTCATGCGCATAGTCACATTTGTTCACACATACACAGTCACAGAAACACACTCGTATTCACGTACATAGTCATACAGACACTCATACTCGTACTCACACACACAGTCACACATTCATACTCACATGCACAGTCACACACTCGTACTCACACACACTCATACTCTCACACAGTCACATAGACACACACTCGTACTCACACACAGTCACACAGACACTCACACTCGTACTCACACACACAGTCACACATTCGTACTCACATGCACACAGTCACACAGAGACACACTCATGCCCATTGAGACACGTGCACAGAGACATGCTCATTCAAGCAGACGCGCGGCGCAGGGACACAGGCACTGGATTCGTGCACACAATGACTTTGTCACTTGCACACGCACATGTGCGCAGATGCACAATCACTCTTGCAAGTGCAAACACAGTGAATCGCATGATCACACACACCCACCCATCTAAGGTGCATATGCAAATTCCATTCCTCCAATCGAGGGGCTGAGTGACCTACTCCTGCTCCTAATCCAATCCTGGCCTCTTGCACATCCCCGGTTTTAATCGCTCCACCATTAGTGGCTGTGCCTTCAGTAGCTCTGGAAATCCCTCCATAAACCTCCCCACTTCTCTACATTGCTTTCTTCCTTCTGGAGGCTGCTGAAAACTTTCCTGTCTGACCAAGTTTAAGGTCATCTACCCAACTATCTCAATATATGGCTCAGTTTCAAATCCTGTTTTATAATGCCCCTGTGAAGTTTCCTAGGCATAGTACAGTCTTAAAGGAGATATTTAAATGCGAGGTATTGTTGTAGCAAGCCACACACACACACACACACACACACACAAAGTGACACAAGCACACAAACTAACTTGGCCCCGATTGCCCTGAATTAGGGGTGACATACCTCGTTTCCTGATTTGGGGATCACAGAGAGCACCAGGGGGGGAATTAGAGGACATAAAGTAGCAGAGTCACAGACAGAGCAATGGAGAGCATTGTAGAACAAGTACAGAATGGGAAAGTAAAGAGCTAACATCACAGCCAAGAAGCAGGAACTGAGCTTGAAGGAACTAAGAGGTAAAGATTGAAGATAATTAGAACTAGAATACATCAACCAGTTTACAAAGTGCGGAGCTTTTGCAGTGCACTGCCCGAGAGTGTGATGGAGGCAAAATAAATTGTGGCTATCAAAATGGAACTGGATAACTATCAGCAGAGAAAAGGAATGCGCGGCCACAGGGAAAGGGTAAGCGAATGGGACTAACTAAACTGCTCATGCAGAGAGCCAGCATAGATTTGACAGGCCGAATGGACCACTTCAGTGCTGTAACCATTCAATGATTAATATAGAAAGCCCCTCATTCTGATCGCACCCCACTCCCACCTGCAGGTGAGGATCATTTTCCTGGTTGGAAATTTAGCCCCCCCCCGGCCGAGTTAGGGATGATATATTTGTCACCTGGTTTAGGGATCATGTACCTTGTCTTTGATCTTCCTCCAGGGCAGCTGACCGACTGCAAACTCGACCAACATGTAGAAAAGTGACCAGAGATCATCGTGTCGACCCATCTCCTGTAGATTGAGCATGTGACAGTCAATCATTGTCACAGCCTGTACTTGCTCTAGCTTTCTCTTCCTCCTCTTTATCCCTTCTCCTTTCTAATGCTGTGCAATAGCAGCCCAGGGCAGTGACCTCTGTGCAGCACCATCAGTGCCTCGACTACACTCCAGCTGCCCCACAGCGCTGCCCTGCAACATTTCCATTCTACCAACTATTACATATAGTCACAGCGGAGCAGCACATTTATGCTCCACATAAGTCTCCTCTCATCTCTCTTCATCCCAGCCAGTTCCTTCTCATTTCCCCTTCATCTGACCCACACCCTGCAGGAGAGAGCTTTCCACATTCTCACCAGTCTCTGGGTCAAGAAGCTTCTTCTGGATTATATCACTGGCCTGTAGTTCTGCTCTTCCCCACAAGAGGAAACATTCTCTCTGGATCCAGACTCTCCATTCCTCTATAAGGTCATCCCTCAGCCGCCTTCTTCCAAGAGAGGCTGAGTCTGCCACTCATTTCCTGAGGGGGCTTCACCTCCACATTCTGCTCTCATTCGAGTAAATCTCGGGTTCCTTTTCTAATATGGAGAGCACAGCTGTTCACAGTGCTCCAGATGTGGTCCAATCAGGTTCTACACAAGTTTAACAGAGCTTCTGATTTTTAATTCTCACCTTCCTGCAGTGAAGCCCAGTGCTTGGTTAGCTTTTTAAATCGCTTTATTAACCTGTTAGTGATTTGTGTTTCTGTAAACCCAGGTCCAATTAGACACAAGCTTCTAAGGAGGATGTGACCCTCCTGTTCTTCTATGTATCACTTCACATTTATCTACTTTGAAGTTCATTTGTCCCTTGCCTTTTATACCCATTCTGCAATTTTACTGTTGTCTTCCTGTATTTCACCACGACCCATCTCTGTAATAAACATACCCTCCCACAATCAGGTGGCATCCACAAATTGTATTCCTGAACCCCGAGTCCAAATAGTTTCGGTAAATGGTGACCAGTGATCCCAGCCTCGATCCCTGTGTGGCCCATCACTTCCCACCTTCTGCCAGTCTGAGTCACTACCTTTAACCCCGACTCTGTTTATTACCGCCTTGGGGGCTCAGTACCGCTTCAAGTCTCTGCTGTGTCTCCTGGCTCCATCTCACCCTGCCCCAGAAAACGTTAAACTGAGAAAGAGTCCTGTGAACTCCAAACGTTGACTCTGTTTCTCTCCCCACAGGGGCTGGCAGACCAGCTGAGTTTTAGCAGCATTTCCTGTTTTTATTTAAGCTTTAACACCAGTTCCCTTACTCGGTTTTTATGGGCGTTGACGGACGCGTAGCGAACAGTTCCTCGGAATCCAGCAACAGCTCGAGGCTGCAAAAGGCAATCAGACAGAGGTCAGTATGACACTGCTCGCACAGCAGGCCCGGACTACTCCCGGGCAGGCCCGGGCTAACCCCCCCCGGGCAGGCCCGGGCTAACCCCACCCGGGCAGGCCCGGGCTAACCCCACCCGGGCAGGCCCGGGCTAACCCCCCCCGGGCAGGCCCGGGCTAACCCCACCCGGGCGGGCCCGGGCTAACCCCACCCGGGCAGGCCTGGGCTAACCCCACCCGGGCAGGCCCGGGCTAACCCCACCCGGGCGGGCCCGGGCTAACCCCACCCGGGCAGGCCCGGGCTAACCCCCACCGGGCAGGCCCGGGCTAACCCCACCCGGGCAGGCCCGGGCTAACCCCACCCGGGCAGGCCCAGGCTAACCCACACCCAGGCAGGCCCAGGCTAACCCACACCCAGGCAGGCCCAGGCTAACCCACACCCAGGCAGGCCCGGGCTAACCCACACCCAAGGCCGGCCCAGGCTAACCACCCCCCCAACCCAGGCAGGCCCAGGCTAACCCACACCCAGGCAGGCCCAGGCTAACTCCCCCAGGCAGACCCGGGCTAACCCACACCCAGGCAGGCCCAGGCTAACCCACACCCAGGCAGGCCCAGGCTAACTCCCCCAGGCAGACCCGGGCTAACCCACACCCAGGCAGGCCCAGGCTAACCCACACCCAGGCAGGCCCAGGCTAACTCCCCCAGGCAGACCCGGGCTAACCCACACCCAGGCAGGCCCAGGCTAACCCACACCCAGGCAGGCCCAGGCTAACTCCCCCAGGCAGACCCGGGCTAACCCACACCCAGGCAGGCCCAGGCTAAGCCACACCCAGGCAGGCCACGGCTAACCCCCCAGGCAGGCCCGGGCTAATGCCCCCCCACAGGTAGGCCTGGGCTAACCCTCACTGGGCTAAGCACCCCCCCCCGCCCACCCCCACCCCAGGCAGGCCCAGGCTACCCACCTCCCCCCTCACACAGGGCTAACCCCCCCCACCCCAGGCTAATCACCCCTCCCAGGCAAACTCGGGCTACCCCTCCCTTCTCATCAAATCAATTCTCGTCTCAAGGTTTGAAATGCTAGCAAAACACAGACAGAAAGGGCAAAAATAAAAAGAAGCAAAGAAAAGTCAAATCTCGGGGGAAGGACCTACCTCCCATACGTAGCACACTATCACTGACCCACTGCAAAACCAGCCCAGCTCACTCCAGCACTGACAGACTACCCTCCATTCACCCCACAATACACAACCTGCAACTCCCTGTCAACCCCCTGTATCCTGACTACAGCGTCGTGTGCCCCTGTACCCTAACTAAACATGTGTCCCCTGTACCCTAACTAAACGTGTGTCCCCTGTACCCTAACTAAACGTATGCCCCCTGTACCCTAACTAAACGTGTGTCCCCTGTACCCTAACTAAACGTGTGTCCCCTGTACCCTAACTAAACGTGTGTCCCCTGTACCCTAACTAAATATGTGCCTCCTGTACCCTAACTAAACGTGTGCCCCCGTACCCTAACTAAACATGTGCCCCGTGTACCCTAACTAAACGTGTGCCCCCAGTACCCTAACTAAACATGTGTCCCCTCTACCCTAACTAAACGTGTGCCCCCTGTACCCTAACTAAACGTGTGCCCCCTGTACCCTAACTAAACGTGTGCCCCCGGTACCCTAACTAAACATGTGCCCCCTGTACCCTAACTAAACATGTGCCCCCTGTACCCTAACTAAACGTGTGCCCCCTGTACCCTAACTAAACGTGTGCCCCCTGTACCCTAACTAAACGTGTGCCCCCTGTACCCTAACTAAACGTGTGCCCCCTGTACCCTAACTAAACCTGTGTCCCCTGTACCTGAACTAAACATGTGCCCCCTGTACCCTAACTAAACGTGTGCCCCCTGTACCCTAACTAAACGTGTGCCCCCTGTACCCTAACTAAACCTGTGTCCCCTGTACCTGAACTAAACATGTGCCCCCTGTACCCTAACTAAACGTGTGCCCCCTGTACCCTAACTAAACCTGTGTCCCCTGTACCCTAACTAAACATGTGCGCCCTGTACCCTAACTAAACATGTGCCCCCTATACCCTAACTAAACATGTGCGCCCTGTACCCTAACTAAACGTGTGCCCCCTGTACCCTAACTAAACATGTGGCCCCTGTACCCTAACTAAACGTGTGCCCCCTGTACCCTAACTAAACGTGTGCCCCCTGTACCCTAACTAAATGTGTGCCCCTTGTGCCCTACCTAAACGTGTGCCCCCTGTACCCTAACTAAACGTGTGCCCCCTGTACCCTAACTAAATGTGTGTCCCCTGTACCCTAACTAAACTTGTGCCCCCTGTACCCTAACAAAACCTGTGCCCCCTGCACCCTAACTAAACGTGTGCCCCCTGTACCCTAACTAAACGTGTGCCCCCTGTACCCTAACTAAACCTGTGCCCCTGAACCCTAACTAAACGTGTGCCCCCTGTACCCTAACTAAACCTGTGCCCCCTGTACCCTAACTAAACTTGTGCCCCCTGTACCCTAACTAAACCTGTGCCCCCTGTACCCTAACTAAACCTGTGCCCCCGTACCCTAACTAAACGTGTGCCCCCTGTACACTAACTAAACATGTGCCCCCTGTACCCTAACTAAACATGTGCCCGCTGTACCCTAACTAAACGTGTGCCCCCTGTACCCTAACTAAACGTGTGCCCCTGTACCCTAACTAAACATGTGTCCCCTCTACCCTAACTAAACGTGTGCCCCCGTACCCTAAATAAACGTGTGTCCCCTGTACCCTAAATAAACGTGTGTCCCCTGTACCCTAACTAAATGTGTGCCCCTCTACCCTAACTAAACATGTGTCCCCTCTACCCTAACTAAACATGTGCCTCCTGTACCCTAACTAAACGTGTGCCCCCTGTTCCCTAAATAAACGTGTGTCCCCTGTACCCTAACTAAACGTGTGCCCCCTGTACCCTAACTAAACGTGTGCCCCCTGTACCCTAACTAAACGTGTGTCCCCTCTACCCTAACTAAATGTGTGCCCCTGTACCCTAACTAAACATGTGCCCCTGTACCCTAACTAAACATGTGTCCCCTCTACCCTAACTAAAGGTGTGCCCCTGTACCCTAACTAAACATGTGCCCCTGTACCCTAACTAAACATGTGTCCCCTCTACCCTAACTAAAGGTGTGCCCCTGTACCCTAACTAAACATGTGTCCCCTGAACCCTAACTAAACGTGTGCCCCATGTAACCTAACTAAACGTGTGCCCCCTGTACCCTAACTAAACCTGTGTCCCCTGAACCCTAACTAAACGTGTGCCCCATGTAACCTAACTAAACGTGTGCCCCCTGTACCCTAACTAAACGTGTGCCCCCTGTACCCTAACTAAACATGTGCCCCCTGTACCCTAACTAAACGTGTGCCCCCTGTACCCTAACTAAACGTGTCCCCTGTACCCTAACTAAACCTGTGCCCCCGTACCCTAACTAAACCTGTGCCCCCTGCACCCTAACTAAACATGTGTCCCCTCTACCCTAACTAAACGTTGCTACCTGTACCCTAACTAAACGTGTCGCCCTGTACCCTAACTAAACATGTGCCTCCTGTACCCTAACTAAACCTGTGCCCCCTGTACCCTAACTAAACGTGTGTCCCCTGTACCCTAACTAAACATGTGCCCCCTGTACCCTAACTAAACGTGTGCCCCCTGTACCCTAACTAAACATGTGTCCCCTGTACCCTAACTAAACGTGCGCCCCCTGTACCCTAACTAAACGTGTGCCCCCTGTACCCTAACTAAACATGTGCCTCCTGTACCCTAACTAAACGTGTGCCCTCTGTACCCTAACTAAACATGTGCCCCCTGTACCCTAACTAAACATGTGCCCCCTGTACCCTAACTAAACCTGTGCCCCCTGTACCCTGACTAAACGTGTGCCCCCTGTACCCTAACTAAACATGTGCCCCTTGTACCCTAACTAAACGTGTGCCCTCTGTACCCTAACTAAACATGTGCCCCTGTACCCTAACTAAACGTGTGCCCCCTGTACCCTAACTAAACATGTGTCCGCTGTACCCTAACTAAACGTGTGTCCCCTGTACCCTAACTAAACCTGTGTCCGCTGTACCCTAACTAAACCTGTGTCCCCTGTACCCTAACTAAACACGTGCCCCTGTACCCTAACTAAACATGTGCCCCTGTACCCTAACTAAACGTGTGTCCGCTGTACCTTAACTAAACGTGTGCCCCCTTTACCCTGACTATTCCCCCAAAGTGCCCCTGTACCCTGACTACAGCTCATGTACCCCCTTTCCCCTGACTATACCCCCAAAGTGCCCCTGTACCCTGACTACAGCCTCATGTGCCCCCTGTTTCCAGACTATAGCCCCAAAGTGCCCCTGTACCCTGACTACAGCCTCATGTGCCCCCTGTACCCTGACTACAGCCTCAAGTGCCCCCTGTACCCTGACTACAGCCTCATGTGCCCCCTGTACCCTGACTACAGCCTCAAGTGCCCCCTGTACCCTGACTACAGCCTCATGTGCCCCCTGTACCCTGACTACAGCCTCATGTGCCCCCTGTACCCTGACTACAGCCTCATGTGCCCCCTGAACCCTGACTACAGCCTCATGTGCCCCCTGTACCCTGACTGCACACCAGTGAGCCCCCTGTACCCTGACTCTACACCCCTGTCCCTTCCTGTTCTACCTGTGGTGCTATTGCTGACACAATGCTGCCTTTCTGGGAGAGGCCTGCCCTATTAAAACATATCAAAAGAACAGAAATTGAACTGATGGAACACTCACAACTCTGTTTAACATGCAGGGGGCAGGATCTCTGATCATCAAACAGAGGCTTCAGGATGCAACACAACAATGAGCAATCGAAAAGAAACTGTAAAACAAAAGGAGAAAGATGCTGCTAATTCCAAATAAAATAAAAAGGTACAGCACACAGTGCCCAGGGAATCGACCAACTAGCCTCAGAAACCAACTGAGGGAGAGAGAGAGTGGGAGGGGGGAGAGAGAGAGTGGGAGGGGGGGGAGAGAGAGAGTGGGAGGAGGGGGGAGAGAGAGAGTGGGAGGGTGGGGGGAGAGAGAGTGGGAGGGGGGAGAGAGAGACTGGGAG